>NW_009798283.1:851965-855417 GCF_000520075.1 Aphanomyces astaci
GGAAATTGGGGGGGGATGTGAGAGAACCTATGGCTGGACCATCGACCCAATCCGTATTTTCTAAAATGACTTGATTTCATTATGAATTATATTAATTTTTGACTTGCACCGGTCATACTTTATTGTCAGTCGAGGCCTCGCTCTCGAGGCGAAACTTCGTCCACATGGTGTGCATTGTCGCATTTGTCACGATTTCATCCGTTGTTCAAGTTGTACCATCAGGTACCTGTGATAACCTGTTTTCTGTGCAATTTGTTACCTCAATCCCGTCAAAGTCTCATGATTGTAGTCATTTATACCTTGTTTTACAATATCCTGTCACAATGGATACAGGTGATCCAATTTTTCTGAACCACGTTTATTTTAATACATCTGACGTGATACATGATTGGATAAATTGATATGCACGACAGTCCTATCAGATTGTCGGACGACATGCTTATTCAACGTCGTTCCCTGTACTTGATAACCTTGAATGTCAGTGCTACCTGCAGCCACAGTGCTGCCAACGAAGCCTCGTCACAAGATTTCAATACGGACATACCGCGATTCGTGGAGTGAGCATTGCGCGGCTCCCTATCCGTCTGTTCAAGGGAGATACTGAGGGGGAGTTGTGTATTCTATGGCTTGTAGTTCTATTGACCCATACCGTATACTAGTACTTTTTTTCTTTACTTGACTGTGAATAGAGTATTAAATTATAGTATTTTTATAAGCGGTCATGTCACATTTTGTTGGTCCCCATGGCATGGGGGGTGCAAATCCACAGTCCATGTGTCGCGGCGATATGACCTTGATCCCTTGTGATAATTAGTTTCCTGCAAGAATGAGAACTTGAAAACCATGGCATTGATGTCTTTCTAGTACAAATTACGCTTTATATTTATATCCTTTGTAATCTTATATTCACAGCTCATTTATTCATTCGATACTTTTTTTATATTTTGCTTTTGTGATCCTCAATTGGCCAATTCGAACCGCCTCGCTGTCCAATCACAAGTCCTCATCACGCCGTTACTCAGCGTCGTTCCCTGTAGTGAAAATTGAGTATCATTCCTGAATTCATTTTGACCATACTAACGTCTACACTGATAAGCTACTCTAATCAGGACTCTCTAAGCATTAACATCGGATTATTAAGGCAATAACCAATTTTGAGTGAGATACCATTAGGCCCCTAAACCAGAATTGTTCAAAGCACAACAAAGTGAAACCTAAGTATCAATCATTTTCCAATCGAAGGTACTGTAGTATATCCTTCCAACTGGCGAATTCAGATACAGTAAGCTTAAAACGTTAGGACGTTTTATTGTGGGTTCTAATCGAAATTCCAAAGCTCGATAGGTTGAAACTGTCAGTTGAGTGGTTTATAATATACTACGTGGTACTTCGAAGTACAGTACTCCTCAAGGCCCTGAAGAGCGCATGTACATAGAACGTGGGAAAATTGGGCACAGTTGTACTACGAACTATATAGGCGTTTGTATACTGGAGAACATTGTAATAAAATAGTTTTTGAAAAAGTCCCACTCTTTGGCAAGGATGCTGGCCCTTCTGATTGGATATAAATTTATAATATCAGTCAATCGGTGTCCGTACATCCCTTGAAAATTTGAACCAATCAACAATTGATGTCGAGGAGGTTTATCCACTGGGACATTGTACTATGGAGGTAACGTTATTGACCAATTTGATTCAACCTTGATTTATCGCAACGGTGTTTTCGAATGAGCAACTGTTCGTTGTTACAAATGCGTTGGTGAGGTCATACTCGCTCAATTCACTGGGGGGGTACTTAAATATCCTGGGAGTTTGCAGACTACGATTCTACTTTGCACGCGGGCATACATTATGATGAAGTCCAGTCATTTAGGTTTTATCAGGTCCAACGGCATTTATTCCAGGCTAAGGTATTCCAGGCTAAGGTGAGAATTATCTCGCCCGACTACCGGTAGTCCCAGGCTCTGTTAATTACTAGTACGTACTAGTATTGTTTACAGAAACACCGTAAGCTTAGCGACTTATTACACATAGGGAGATTTCGCAAAGTAATCCGTGTCCGTTTCCGTAATAATTACCGAATCGGATAATCATAAGAAATAGAGGTTATCCGAACAGGAGGGGTTCCATTCGGTGGTTTCGTGTGTTATGAGCAAGGTGGACAAGCGAGGATGACTTGGCGCTGTTGATTCAGGCTAACCACGAGCGACCATTCCTCCAACATCTAGTCATGAAGTATTGGGGGGTGCTCGCGTGCAACTTGCTTAAAGTTCCTGGGTTCTCTTGCCAGGAACTCGAAGTTGACAGCAAGAAAACATCACACACGTTCCACCTGATACTCGACAACCACGAAAAGTTCCAGAATAATTCTGTGTATTTGTATAGTGTCGACCGACGGTATGAGTGTGAGCAGAAGTCTGCGACGACGGGCAGGCCTCGCGAAGCGAGAACGCTTGACAACCATGACAAGTTCTTCCACAGACAGCATTATTGCAAAGTAGTTTATTCCGGACGCGGAAATCTATTTATACAGCGAAATCGTCTAAGAGCGCGTCTGGTAACAGTTGGAGGATAAAATGGCATTTTGTGCGGGGGCAAACATCTCAATCAGTAATTATTGAATAACGACGAAAACTCCATTTTGTGTGAAAATATTGGCACTTTTTGCCAGACACGTGATACTTCTTTTCTTTCAGAACAATTCGAAATGGCAACATCGTTGGGAATGAAGGACAGCCGTGCCACCTGGTCGCACGCCCGCGATTTGTTTCTTGTCACGCAGCTACAAGCCCAAGCTGACTCCGGCAAACGAGCTGACAACGGGTTCAAGAAGGAGGCCTGGCGAGCCGTGTGTAATGCGTTCAACCTCGAGTATGGGGTCAACTACTTGCCAGCACAACTGAAGTCTCGTGTAGACTGCGTAATGATACTGCCGCTGCACTATGAATCATTCTAATATATGCGTTCATATGGCCACAACAACATTATCAACGGTGCCGACGTTTTTCCGCCGGCCGATGTTTACCCACCGACGGGCGAATACATGCAAAGTGATCGCATGGATTTCGAGGAATATCAACAAGCCCCAGTGACCAAAGGACGTGGAGGGCGCAAAGTTTCTGCCCTGGACGATGACATCAGCAGCGATTCGGACGATTCCGACAATATGATGCCCCGAAAGAAGAAGCCGCGTCAGCAAAAAGAACAACGATCGGCTGGGTCAATTATTGGTGAAGCGATGTCAAAGTTGGTCGAGGTCGAAAACGCTAAACTGGATCAAGTGAAAAAAGTGGTACCGATCCACACGAGCGTATAGCTGCCACCATTCATTGCCTCATGGAAAACTACGGCCATATGGATGGTCACGTAATCGCAAACTTAGCAGACAAGCTTGGCGAAGGTTTCAATGCAACAATTTTCTTGGGATTAGGCGGGAATGCGCGCGATGCCTG
>NW_009798283.1:856010-858336 GCF_000520075.1 Aphanomyces astaci
AGAGCGCGTCTGGTAACAGTTGGAGGATAAAATGGCATTTTGTGCGGGGGCAAACATCTCAATCAGTAATTATTGAATAACGACGAAAACTCCATTTTGTGTGAAAATATTGGCACTTTTTGCCAGACACGTGATACTTCTTTTCTTTCAGAACAATTCGAAATGGCAACATCGTTGGGAATGAAGGACAGCCGTGCCACCTGGTCGCACGCCCGCGATTTGTTTCTTGTCACGCAGCTACAAGCCCAAGCTGACTCCGGCAAACGAGCTGACAACGGGTTCAAGAAGGAGGCCTGGCGAGCCGTGTGTAATGCGTTCAACCTCGAGTATGGGGTCAACTACTTGCCAGCACAACTGAAGTCTCGTGTAGACTGCGTAATGATACTGCCGCTGCACTATGAATCATTCTAATATATGCGTTCATATGGCCACAACAACATTATCAACGGTGCCGACGTTTTTCCGCCGGCCGATGTTTACCCACCGACGGGCGAATACATGCAAAGTGATCGCATGGATTTCGAGGAATATCAACAAGCCCCAGTGACCAAAGGACGTGGAGGGCGCAAAGTTTCTGCCCTGGACGATGACATCAGCAGCGATTCGGACGATTCCGACAATATGATGCCCCGAAAGAAGAAGCCGCGTCAGCAAAAAGAACAACGATCGGCTGGGTCAATTATTGGTGAAGCGATGTCAAAGTTGGTCGAGGTCGAAAACGCTAAACTGGATCAAGTGAAAAAAGTGGTACCGATCCACACGAGCGTATAGCTGCCACCATTCATTGCCTCATGGAAAACTACGGCCATATGGATGGTCACGTAATCGCAAACTTAGCAGACAAGCTTGGCGAAGGTTTCAATGCAACAATTTTCTTGGGATTAGGCGGGAATGCGCGCGATGCCTGGGTAGAAAAACTGATTTAGTAGCATAAATAATATCGATGCAACTACAAATATTTTTCAACTAATTACATGATTTACATGGATTGCATTATTAATATCTATGCTACTGTTGATTTTGCTGAGTATATTGTTCCCACATTGCGGTGGAAATAACATCCCGTTCTTCGCATGCAGCAGCGGATAGATCTTCATTGTCCGTGTAATGGCCCTCGTTGTGGTTGACCACTCGCTTAGCACGACGGCGATTTCGACGTCGCATATCTCGTTCAGCCTTGTTTAGGTAATGTCTATCGCTTTCAAGGCCGTCGATGATATTGTGGATGGCACATAGAGCGTAGACGAGGTTGACTTGGCTTGGGAATGGGTACTCCGGGGCGGTTACAAAGATACGGAACCGCTTCTTAAGCACACCAAAGATTCGCTCGATACAGTTACGTTGCTGAGCATGGCGAAGGTTGTACAACTCTTTCGGAGATTGGGCTTCTGATTACCTAGTGACCACTCGCGTAGGTGATAACGGACTCCCCGATAGGGCGTCAACAGATTAAGGTGTAGACCGTATCCAGCGTCACCTAAAATATGTCATTAATAGATATTAAAATATGTTATTAATAGATATTAAAATATATTTTTACCAAGATACATCTTTCCCGGGGGAATAACAAATCCTTTGTTCAGCAGCGCATCCTCGAGAACACGCCCATCTGATGCAGAACCTTCCCATCCAGCCAATACGTAAGTAAACTTCAAATCGAATGTGCACGCCGCTAGGATGTTCTGACTCATATAACCCTTTCGATTTCGAAACGGCTTTGCTCCAGATGGCGGAGGGATCGCCGGTACGTGCGTGCCGTCAAGGGCGCCGACGCAGCCCTTGAAAAATGGAAACATCTTGGGGTTCGAGTGAATTTCCCACGGAATACTGCTCCCAGGGGGACGCATGACCGTCGGGTACAACCTGACCATAGCCGACAAAACCTATAATTAACCGTCATGATGATGAGAACAAGTATATTGTACCTCGTTCATTGATTGCGTGACCGTCCAACCACTTCGTTGAAATCGTTCTTGTGCTTGTCTGCTTGAAGCGGCATGGCCAACGACGTAGAGAAACGTTGCCAACCTTTCTTTGGCTGACACGTATCGACTTGGGCTTAGCAATCCCTTGTTCATAAGCATCGCCAAAAGTGCAATGAATGTACCAGGCAGCATGCACAGTTGATTGCGGAACCGTCGGACATTTCCTTGGAGCAACTCGTCAATCCACGATTCCCCTCGCAATGCAGAAGTGTGACACTTTTCTTTTACGATGTGATTAACTGACCACCAGGTCACACAGCTCAACCAAACTGCGTTGGAGCTCATGGTGCGTGTGTTTCTGGTTGTAAATGATGTGGAATCGAAGCAACTCAAAGTCCAAC
>NW_009798283.1:859052-862950 GCF_000520075.1 Aphanomyces astaci
TGACCACTCGCGTAGGTGATAACGGACTCCCCGATAGGGCGTCAACAGATTAAGGTGTAGACCGTATCCAGCGTCACCTAAAATATGTCATTAATAGATATTAAAATATGTTATTAATAGATATTAAAATATATTTTTACCAAGATACATCTTTCCCGGGGGAATAACAAATCCTTTGTTCAGCAGCGCATCCTCGAGAACACGCCCATCTGATGCAGAACCTTCCCATCCAGCCAATACGTAAGTAAACTTCAAATCGAATGTGCACGCCGCTAGGATGTTCTGACTCATATAACCCTTTCGATTTCGAAACGGCTTTGCTCCAGATGGCGGAGGGATCGCCGGTACGTGCGTGCCGTCAAGGGCGCCGACGCAGCCCTTGAAAAATGGAAACATCTTGGGGTTCGAGTGAATTTCCCACGGAATACTGCTCCCAGGGGGACGCATGACCGTCGGGTACAACCTGACCATAGCCGACAAAACCTATAATTAACCGTCATGATGATGAGAACAAGTATATTGTACCTCGTTCATTGATTGCGTGACCGTCCAACCACTTCGTTGAAATCGTTCTTGTGCTTGTCTGCTTGAAGCGGCATGGCCAACGACGTAGAGAAACGTTGCCAACCTTTCTTTGGCTGACACGTATCGACTTGGGCTTAGCAATCCCTTGTTCATAAGCATCGCCAAAAGTGCAATGAATGTACCAGGCAGCATGCACAGTTGATTGCGGAACCGTCGGACATTTCCTTGGAGCAACTCGTCAATCCACGATTCCCCTCGCAATGCAGAAGTGTGACAAGTTTCTTTTACGATGTGATTAACTGACCACCAGGTCACACAGCTCAACCAAACTGCGTTGGAGCTCATGGTGCGTGTGTTTCTGGTTGTAAATGATGTGGAATCCGAAACAACTCATAGTCCAACACCATTATTCAATAATCAAAATGGACCTTGGAGCCGTATTTTTAAAACGCCATAATACTGGCAATATCTCAATAAAAAATGATCCTCCCATTTTGTTGCCAGACGCGTGACTCAGATTTGCATTATTCCATTTTGCCTCAAAATGGCGTTTTGGGGTACTTTATTACAATATTTCTGAGAAAAAAAGTGTTGCCAGACGCGCTCTAAATTTACAGTCCCCGACAGCATCGAGTGATTTCGACAAATTCATATAGACTTCGAGAGGTATACAATTAGCGAGTAGAACTATACTTTCGAAACTTTATTGCAAGGTACAAATTTATTTTAAGAGTATTTATATGCACGAAGGTTTAGCATGTTAACTAGAGTGCTCACAGTCGCTATCATCAGTGGCGCTACTACTTTGTGCTGATGAATCCTCATCCGATTCAAAAGCATCAATTTCCACAAGATGGTCGTAAAGCTTTTGCAGCTTTACCTCGGAAGCTTTGATGCAGCCTTGAATAGAACTGGGCTTCAGGTCGTCAAATGCTTCTTCAAGGCGCGCCTTGACCTCAGACAAGCCGGTTTCATCAGTATAGCGCCGCCCGACTTGGCCTTTCACAATCGCCCAAACCAACTCGATTGGCTGCAAATCCGAGTGATGAGGCGAGGTTAAGACAACTCGGTGTCCCTTCAACGCTGCCATTTGGTTGATTTGGGGCTCGACTTTTTGTTAAATGTACTCCGACAGCTTTTGCCACAAGGCGCTCTTAAATTCCTTTTCCTCGAAGGGGATGGCGTAGGCAACGCACGCTTCTTGGAGGGTTCGCTTGCACTGGCGACTGCTTGGTGTTCCTTGAGGGCGTCCCTTGTGGTACTTCGCGTTGTCCATAACGATGTACGCACCTTGTTAATTCGTGTCCGTGCCATTTTTTTCACGGACGCGAACATGGATTGAATTGCAAAATCTCCATACTGTATTGACCACCAAACCGACCACACACAAATTTGCATCTGCATAAAGTAAGCACGTCTTTACTATGTTCAAGTATGGCAGTAACTTCAGCTCCATGAGGCGGATGAGGTCGCGGATTAAGTAATGGCGGAGCCTGCCAATCAGAATGTCGATTTGAGTTGCTGACTTTCCAATCACAGAGATTATCCCAATGTATCTCAACACTTGATTGGTGGGATTCTACTAAATCTGATTGGTTATAATGCAGTTTTATTTACCCATCGATACTTTTATAAAAATAATTTACTCAACGTTTCCTGTAGCGGCGAAAGGTAGCGCTGGTCGCCGGAGCAACCAACTACCACAACCACACTAAAGCGATCGTCGTGTCGTCGTTCGGGCGGCGGCATGTTGTCGGGTGAGCGCCCATTGAACGCTTCCGAGAGTGTTTCGAAGCCAACTTGCCTTCGCTGGACGGCTTGCAACTTGTTTGGGCAATCGTAGCCTAAATAGAACAGCCGCCGCTGATCCCCCCCAACGAAGGACTTACCTTATCATGTCCTCGTATCCATTGTTCACGAACCTTCAATTCCGACTTGTTTACTTGTTAATTCTAGTAGATCAGCTGTGAGAGCTCTTGAAGGAGTGCTGTAGCCGATTCTTTGGTAGATTCCGGATGCCAGGGGCTTTACAGCAGGAGCGGCGTTACAACCCCGCGTACTCCATGTGGAGCCCCAGGGCGCCCCCTTTAGGTCCGGCCCTCGCTTGTCGTCAGTTTTGCATCACCCCGCGCATGTGATATGAGGTTGAT
Organism: Aphanomyces astaci; assembly: GCF_000520075.1. Lineage (NCBI taxonomy): Eukaryota > Oomycota > Saprolegniomycetes > Saprolegniales > Verrucalvaceae > Aphanomyces > Aphanomyces astaci. The sequence goes on from NW_009798283.1 coordinate 861,728, forward strand.
GCCCAAACTACAGTACCACTCCGTCCCAAATCACTGACACGTTTGATGTTTGCCACATAGTGGTTTTATGACCAATCGTTGGATTTGTGTGAAATTTGCACCAATCAGAAGAGAATACTTTTGGCTATAAAAAAGGTCATATAATTATATTGCCCTTCGTCCAAAAGCTGCGTGTGTATTCTTCAAATAAAACCAGCCGCTCAACCCAAAATTTTCAAAAGTTTACCGGACTTGACTGTGAAGAAAGTAGGTGTCTTCGGCTGTATAATTTAATTCCCAGGAAGGTATAAAATGTACCCATGACATCTTCCTTGTAGTAATTGGCTCAATAGTACTGTATAAGGTAATCTTTTAATAAAATTGATTGTTTTCTAATTTCACAACTAATATCAGTGATTTGGGACGGAATGGTATACTAGTAGTAGTTTGTCCATAACAGCTCACGAATTGCGACGACTGCAAAGAATCGAATCGTTTCATTTGCCTCGTGCGTTCGTCGTACAGGTCTACAGTATACCATCAGATAATTCCATCATCTACAACGAGACGAGTTATACATATCAACCTGCAACACGTGTCATTCGTGTGCGTCTGACTGAGGATACATCGTCCAACCGGTTTATTCATGCAAGAGTGCCAATTTAAGGCAGAATTTAGATTACGATAACTCGACAAAGAAATGAATCTGAATCTTAAGGCACTCACATCACCATATTTCAAAAAAGAGTTATGACTTACTGTACTTATAGTGTACTCTGAGTACTACTCCGGAGTATGTACTGTACCGACGCAGTGGTCAATCTCTATCGTTATATTAGGGAGATTTCGGAGATGAGTATTTATCTTTATCCTTAAAATAACCTCTGAAGCTTTATAGGGTTGAGGAAAACTCCGGAACTTAGTACCAGAATCCATGAAATGGGTCCATTTTGGGGATTCGAATCCTCGACCATGATTGGCCAGATCTGTTGACTTGTAATTGGCCAGATCTGTTGACTTGTGATTGGCCAGATCTGTTGACTTGGTGCAACGCTTTTCTGTTGTTGGCACTTCGAATGGAGCGTGGAGGTGGAAGCGTGGAGGATGACCCACATGAAGTGGAGGTCAATCAGAGGCGCGGTGGGAGCGAACAAGTTAATGATAACCTCCATCTTTATGCATAGTGACGTAGAATCATCACATGTATACACTTGTAGGAACTACGAAAAGCAACTTAGGCGGCG
>NW_009798283.1:866680-868135 GCF_000520075.1 Aphanomyces astaci
GCCTATGCCTCTGTCATCCCTACTAGCCACAACGCTTCAACGGCGAATGACCCATGGGACGACTTCACAGTGACCTCGCCAATCATCCACGAAGTCCACGAATTTGGCTCCATCTAGTCTACGGATAGGGAAAACTTGTTATCACCGAAATCGTCGATATAAAATCCCTCGCTTTTACTTTGCTTTCAATTTTTACGGAAAAAGAAAAGGAGATGACTTCTTATTGATAGAATCCGTTGTTTTAACTCTTTCGAATCGGGTTATGTGTTGTTAATGTAATCCCTAACGGGGCATGATGCACCAATTCCAACCGCGACCGGTCGCATTACATTATAGACCTAATTCGTAAACATTTACTTCGAAAGTATGCTGTACTGTAGCTCAAGGGGTGCCCAGCGCAGGAAGTAATAACAGCCTTCGATGACGGGAAAGTCGCGTGGTTTCGCATTATCTGCTGCTACGTGGAGCATCGTCGCGATATCACTGGCAAACATAGAGAAAACAAGGTAGCCAGTGGTATCTTGTTGGAAGTACCTTTACATGCCTATCATCACCGCACACATCATAGAAGCCATATACCTGCAGCAGCGCGTGGAAGGCGCTGGACGACGGTGGTCGCGGTGCAGTCGTCTGGCGCGAGCGACTGGTCGTCCATCGCGCTGTTGCCACCCGGTTGGTCCGCCAGCAGTATCACGAAAGGTGGGCGACCACCTGAGCCTGTTGATGAACAAAGTGGCGTGGACGGAAGAGGAGGACGACTTGATCTCAAGACGAGGGGTCGCGTCGGAAACCAGCGGACCGACATCCCGAGGTTGTTGACGGGGCTCACGGGCAACGTTATGAAGGCCGGCGCGCATTTCCCCCGAGCTAACAATCGTCGGCGGCGCCTGTTGCCGTTGCCTGCAGGACTCCCACCCGAAGCTCCCGAGCTGCCGCAAAGCGAACCACGATGGTCCGTTTCATGTCCCTAGCCACCACCACGTCGGCAATACTCACCTTCGTGACCTCCATCATCGCGACCGCCCTGTCCGCCTGCAGACCGGTAACCTCCACGACCCATCGCGTCCTCATGCCTTCGTTGTCATCAGTGTGAATTGACAGGCTGTGATTGGGATTTTTTATAAAGGTTCCATGCTGTATTGTATTTGACTATGTTGAGCAGTGCTTTTGTATATTATTTTTGATTATATTACTCTTCCGGATAGCATAAGTCAGGAGGGGTGATGTTACAGTACATCAAACTTGATGAAAAAGTCCTACTATGCAGTACTTCCTCTGTTCGCATATACCGCCGACATATCACCTTTTCACTATTTCCAAATTACTAGCAACATTTGCCAATAGTGAATTCAAGTGTTGTAAACTATCCGGACGTTATCCGTACGTTCTGGGTGAACTTTGACGTACCACTTCTCAAGTCCCTAATAAATATAAAACTCAAAGATCTGATATTTG
>NW_009798283.1:872394-873192 GCF_000520075.1 Aphanomyces astaci
TGAGCATAAAGACGTGCTTTTCGAGCTTTTCCGTCAAAGAACTTTACCTCCCGTTTTTTATACTCTTTCAAATGTGGTTCGATTCATCAAATTTGGATCAAAATTGAATATGTAGGCTCACTGAGAAGTCAAATGTCGGCTCTAATATCGAACAGAGGAAGTATGATAGGGCTTTTCGGGGCTGAACTTATGTTTGGACTTATTGACATCCCAATAAAACCAACGGGTGGGAGTATGAGTCCAAAACTGGTCCTATCTAAGGGTTATCCGTATAAATCAGACCTTTACTGTTAAGTCTGGCGAGTGGAGATACGCTCTAATGCAACTGGTTTGTTGAGTTGCATTGTGTGACTACCGTATTTGCCTGCATTGCTGCCCCCAACTCCTCATATTCCATCAAGTAGTATCTTCAACAATTGCAATTGGCTTGGCGTGGCATACTAAAGCTGTGTTAATAGCTGTTGTGACTTCGAAAAGTCTCAGCATGTGGTTGGGACAGTCTGTTCCAAGTGGAGCTTCCCTGTCCCCCATTCGATTGCGACGAGGTACATGTAGGTGAGCACGGGACGGCATCGATAGCAATGTTAAGGCCCTGTTCGGGCAACTTCACTGAACAATCACTGAACGTTTCAACACTGAACGATGAGAATTATCCGGTGACTTTATCCGGCCAACATTTTGTCATGTCCAGGGAAACGTCGGAACGGATCGAAGGATGCGAGCGCTGGGTCGTTCATGCGCAATGAGCGCGGGTTGGAGCCTCAACTTCGTCGTAATCGTTAGTCATTAGGTTCATTT
>NW_009798283.1:875161-890517 GCF_000520075.1 Aphanomyces astaci
TACGTACATATCTTACTATTCCGCCAAAAAGCGCATTCGCGGAGGGTCTCTAGCCACCTCTACCTGCATGAGCCGACGGCCGATTCTTCGCCGCTCATGTGGACTCCGCCAAACCATGCAATTTACATAATGATACTTTCGAATAATATCACTTGAAATATGTATGAAAATATAATTTCCAATCAATTGCATCCAGTGGTGGGAGGGGTGATCCCAACACGGAATTCGGAGTAAGTGCCACCACTGAACACTTCCGACACGGAACGCATCCGGATTTCGGATAAGTTAGCCAATCAGAATAAAGTTGTTCAGTGTTGAAACGTTCAGTGATCATTCAGTGAAGTTGCCCGAACAGGGCCTAAGGTTTTGGGCATAAATGAGCCCTTACGAGCTTCGTGGGGGCGACACCAGCCATCGAACAACTTAATGATTGCTACTACTCCTATGAAGTAGTAATTACTACCGGTAGTATTCAATAACGAACCACCATGCAGATTCTTGAGCGTTGCAATAGCCAAACGATACCGATAGCTGCTACGAACATCATGTGAATGCGAATTGTACAATAGCATACAGTATTTACAAACGTGTTACTCTCTGAGCCGCCGGCCTACTATCTCCAAGGTGCACAGTCCACACAAATCGATGTATTCACAAGCGGTATTTCTATTGTACGCCATACCATTCACGTGCGGAACTCGATGTGTTGTTGGCCTGGTGAGAGGGTATAAATATATTTTAAGTTAGTTTTTATGGTTGGACAGGAGCACATGGCGAAGGAATTCGTATTCTTCGATCGAAAACGAACGGCGGTCGGACGGCGACTGTATCGGCTCGATGGCTGGCTCGGCCATGAACACGTCGAATGAGCCCAATGATGTGTGAATGCATGGAGTTGCGGTGGCATGCTTGGGTGATGTTTGGTCTTGCACTAGTGGCTGTGTCGACAACGCCTTGCTTTGCATCACCTGCTGTTTTCGCTGCTCCCGCACACGCGCGCGGCGCTTGGCCGCATAGATCTTCTGGACCGAGTTGGCTTTGTCTCGATGTAGGGCGCACAGTTTGTGGATGTCGCCGTCCTTCTTCTGTGTCCGTGGGTTCGTGCACGTCTTGTACGCGTACTGGCATTGGAGGTCCAATGGGGTCTTGAGCATTTGTCGGCTGTGATACTCTTCGAGAGAGTGTGGAGACCACAAGGATTTCCGAAGTAACCACAAGGGTGACCCTTCATCGCAAATACATTGTGCGGTGGAAGACGGAAATTTGGCGCTGTCGTGGATTCAGTGTGGAATGTATGTCCTCCAACGTACGTACGTACATATACATAGTACGTCCTCCGTCCCTCGTAGAGTTTTAGAATATAATAATATGCAATATATACGTTGTATTCAAATTAATTATTTCATACACGTACTCGTACATTACATGCATACGCTCCTGCTCCAAATTCAGATGAAAGACACTTCGTCTGAGTGAAAAATGGCGCATGATGGTCCCTCAAGATACCCGTGGGATGCCAGGCTAGATAAGCAAGAATGTCGCACGTAAACGTTGAAGCCTATGCGAATGAATACTGTAGCTAGCTAGTTACTAGTATACTCTAAGTATATACCACTGGTACTACGTACTACGTACTCCGTACTAGTATAACGTTAGGTTATCCGAGATTTGGACCTCATTTAGCGGTACCTGGCCCTAGTAGAGTGGTTGATTAAGCATCCCGGACATTTGAAAGGTCAAGCAAGGCCATATGAAAGGTTATGTCATTTGGGTGCTACCCTCAACAAGCTGGCAACATCGAGCGAGGGCGTGAGAAGCGAACATGAGAGCTAGAAATGAGGATAGCGTTACTACTACTATTATAATAATAAGTAAGTACTAGTAGTTGACAATAATATTCTATCGGTTTTGTGCCAACAAGAGGAGCCCTGTTTGGATGAATATATGACTACGTACAGTAGACATACGGTAACGTAATATATACTGTCTAGTTTTTATTGAATACAAAATGAAGCATATTTGTACAGTTTTGCCATCGTATTTCCGCCAAATATCCACTGAATTTTCCACCCATAAAAATTCATGTCAGACAACTCAAGAGTGTGAGAACCATACAGTATCGTGCTCGCTTCGCATTATTTGTTTAGATGAGCACACCGCACATGTCGAAATCCACCATGCGTGCCACCATTCAGTTCTGCCAATATGCCTACAAGACTTGCCACAACCCCCGAACACGGAAAAACGACGGCGACATCCACAAGCTGTGCGTCTACCATCGTGACTGGGCCAATGGCGTGCAAAAGATTTACGCTTCCAAGCGCCGCCAAAGACTGCGGGAGCAAAAGCACTGCTCGGGCACCACGTCCAACGTTGCCGCGCTCAAGCCCCTTCCGTTGTCCAACGACAAGCAATCCACTCCTATGGACCCCATGGATATGTTTGTGCTCGGAAAACTGTTTTTGGATGATGGTATGGAGCCAGTGCAAACAACAAGTACGGAATGGTCAAGCGAAGAATGCTTTGCCCTGTGTCAATTACTATTGGCATAAAAGGATTTCCAATAAGTAATTGCTAGTAGTTGTTGTAACCTTAGCACAAGTTGTATGGTATTAGTTGTGCATTGTAATACAGAGTATTAGTTGTGCATTGTAATACAGAGTACGTATTTCTGTAGTTTTGGTTTTAGCCCGGTACCCTATACTGTATCCTGAACCCCCTCCCCCCAACACAGGTTGGCCATTTGCAAGTCGCCAGTTCAAATGCGTGCAAACAGTACAAGCTGTACCATGACAATCGTAGTTTTATTCATAATTTTTTTTACTCTATGCATTGTTTGAGCCCGATACTGACGTGGTACTAGCACTGCCCAAGTCAAAGCCCTTCCTTGTTTATTGCAGCAAGTAGCGCAATTCGTTAACATCTTCGGAGGACACTTTACTGTCCGGTATCGGACTGAAAGGGGGCATGGCCTCGTCCGAGAAGAGCATTGTGAGCACCAATACATCTGTGGGGACGACGGAGACCTCTTGGTCCACACTTCGAAACGGAATGGGCTGTGTAGACGGGGGTCGCGTTCGACGTGACTTCCTGGGGGCTGCGTAGCTGGTTGCGCTGTCGCCACCAGCGACTTGCTCTCGCAAACGCTGTCGCCGCTTGAGCGCATAGTTCTTTTGCACAATGTTGGCGCGACTGCGATGGAAGGCGCACAGTTTGTGGACGTTGCCGTCCTTCTTGAGGGTGCGCAGATTGCCGCAGGGTTTGTACACGTATTGGCAGCGCAGCAGGAACGGGAATCGAAGGTTGGGGGTGTCGACGAGACTTGTTTGATCCATTTTGAGCACTGCGGGGGTTGCAATAGTTTGAACAATGCTGGTTTACACCCTTGTATAGAGGGAGTAGCGCGTGATTGCGGCTTCGAGATTTCACTGTCGATCACCTTGTACGCAAGCCCCACCCCCCCTTCAACTTGTACTCGCTCAAAGGGTGGCACTAAGCGGTGGTCCAACTAAAACGAAATAATGTACGGTGTCTTCATGTATGTAAGTTGTTTGGGGAGAATATGTATGTATGGATGGAACCTACCGGCATGGGCCGATTAGGTTGTCAGTGCAATGTACTTCCGTACGATGTACTGAAGGGATATATGTACATGGTTTGGCCAACCATGACACTGAGAAGATCTTTGGATGGGACATCACCACCTACCGTTTCTTGCGTCTTTGGTGGCACAGTTACCTTGAATTAGCACGAACATATGTAGACATTTGTTAAAACGACCGAGTTATGTTAGTGAACTTTAGTAACTCAACAAACGTGGCGCCTTTCGCTGCTGCCTTTTTGTGCGTCAGTTGGGTTGCGGCTTTAAGCAGAAGGGAAGGGGGGGGGTGCAGGACTCAGCAGGGTCCACTGCAGGTTCGTTTTCCTTAATACGCCACGCTTGAATGCAATACCAACCATTGACGGGGAATCTGATATTTCCATGTTACAATGTGTAAATATTACGTTAGCAACACACCCGCATCGAAATTATCCTAGCCATTGAATGTGTGCACCATACCGTGTCACTCGGCGATGAACACCAGCAGGACGTTTTAAAGGAAATACCAGGAAAATGGGTACAGCTAATGAGCTATGGTGGGGCTTGTTCCATCAATGGCGTGCCACGCAGTATCCCACATGCATGGGATTCGATGGAATCCTGCAGACGAGGTATGTACACTGTAATTGCTCCGTCGGAGCCAATGAGATGATATGGCGTGTTTATTTCACGCTTTGGATGCAACTACATGCCATGCCACTGACGGTTTTCACTGAACTTGTTTCATTTTTTTGGCCAATACATGTACTACAGTATATAGTAAGTACCAGTACTACTCTGTAGTCCAGGAATATCTGTACTACGTAGTACTCCGAGTAACTAACTTAGTAGTATTTTCAAGATACGCAGCGCGACGAACTCTTGCAATACATGCCGTAGGCGCTGCTGTTGGCACCATATAAATTAACAAAATACGGTTACCTCGGTGTCGAGTGTTGTATGTAGTCAAAGGTACTACTGCCCATCGTACGCGAACGCTTCGAATTTGGGATGGCACCAGCAATTTTGCATTTATTATTAGCTATAAGATCCCACATTGGAAGGTCAGCGCTACAACCCCACACATGCAACAGCCAATCAATTTCGAGAAATTATAATGCCCAATCAAACCATGCATTTTCCGTAGTTGTATGCAACGATTGGACATTCATTATCCGGATCATCGACCGCATGAAGCACGACCATGCATGGAAGGCCACCGAAGTTGCCGGCATCTCCGCGGCGTTGTTGAAGTGGTACGACGCCAATCGCCGGTGTCTTCCATGGCGAGGGGACTCGCTGCCGTACCTTGTGCGGGTCCATGAGCGCGATGCCGGCTACAATGCCCCGAACGTCGTGACACCATACGCCACGTGGGTGTCCGAAATCATGTGCCAGCAAACGCGGGTGGACACCGTCGTGACGTACTACACGAAATGGATGGACACTTTCCCAACGATCCAGAGCCTCGCCAACGCCGATCCCGACCAAGTCAATGCCGTGTGGGCAGGCTTGGGGTGCGTACTCCATGAACATGGCCTCAACCTTGACATCGATCCTCCATGCAGGTACTACCGCCGCGCCCGCATGCTCCACCAAGGAGCGCAGTTTGTCATGGAAAAGTTTAACGGCGACATGCCACGTGATGTGGACTCGCTCAAGACGATTCCAGGGATCGGGCCATACACTGCAGGTCGTCTAGTAGCATGCATACATTGGTAGCTGCATCTAGTTTAACTCTGTGTGTGATGAGCAGGAGCGATAGCGTCGGTTGCGTTTGGACAAGTCGAACCCCTGGTAGACGGCAATGTCATTCGGGTAGTCTCGAGGCTACGTGCGATTTCTGGTGATCCCAACCACAAACCCCTCACCAAACATTGCTGGTGGGAACTTTGGCCTGGTGTATATGTAATACACCCGGGTTTACCTTGAATTGGTCCAAATATGGTAGGGAAAGTGGCACTAAACTGATCGACGCGGCACGCCCGGGGGACTTTAACCAAGCGCTCATGGAACTTGGCGCTACCGTGTGTTCCATTCAGGTGACGAACAAATCTGAAATGACATCAATGAAACCTATTCGACACATCGGATATAAATGAAATGACATAAATGAAACCTATTGAACAAATCTGATATAAATGAAATGACATTGAATAAATGAAACCTATTAATAAATGAAACCTGTTGGGACCGTTGCAGACGCCGTCCTGTGCGTCGTGCCCTGTCCGAGACTTTTGCCACGCGTTGGCCCAAACCAAAAACGAGGTATTCTTCCAACACTGTCTAGTTTATGATTATATATATATATATTTGTAATAATAAAGGATAGGATTCATCCAAACAATCGACGGTGGCAGATTGCTCCATCTGCGACCTCACCAGGCTGGACGAATGGGGTGTTGTGGGGGGGGCTGTTACTAGATTTCCGCTGAAAACCCGGAAAAAAGCCCCTCGAGATGAAGTCGTCAACGTCGCAGTCGTGTACCACCAACCTGGTAAGTCGGCACAGAGTTGTGTTTATGGGGTATACAAATAAATATATATATTATATATATCTGATGGAAGTGAGCGTAAATCACAGTATATGATTTGATGGAATATACATCTACACATAGTAGGCGAAACAGTTGACTCCCGGCGGTTCCTCATGTTTAAGCGAGCACAAGCTGGACTGTTGGCCGGGCAGTGGGAGTTTTTGACATTCCAGGTTCGATCTACAATTATTCTATAATATATATTATATTGAACTATTCTTTAAATATTATATTGTTATCTACTTGGCATGTGATTCTCAATGCATTTCTCTGACCCACCATTCAAATGCACTGTTCAACATCATCGTTGTGTGAGAAATCTATCAGTGTGAACTAAAAATTATATTATATGTGATCTAACAGTGTAAATCGAATCGAGCATTATGTGTGATGATTCATACCTGTCCAATATGGAATGGCATTATTCCGTGTCTATTTGATATCCTTCAGAATACTAGTATATCATTCATCGTACTTACATTTCCGACCTTGTGAAAAGAGGTTTTTATTTTTACCGTGGAAATTCGTAGGTTGAAGAGTCCGACACTATTCCCGACTATTCGAGTCGAATGGTGTGGGCGAAAGCGGACATTTCAAACGCGTTAAACGTGCCGCCCGATCAACTCGAAGCGCTGATCGTTCACCGCCAAGACCTTGGGGAGCTCGTGCACGTGTTCTCCCATGTGAAGCATCACATGGGAGTGGAGGAGGTCCAAGTTGCGCTGCCCGACGGGGCCTCGGTACCCGTCGAGTCTTCGACCATGCGCTGGATGACATGCGACGACATGGCCGAGGTAAAACCTGCGATGATGTACAATATTGGTTGGATAAATAGTCGTGATGTTTAGCTTATTCCATGTATGGGGTACAAATTCAATGGGTGATGTGTACTACGTAGTATATATTTATTTGACTGGGCAAAACTGGTGAAATGAGGTGGGTCGATGATTGGTTGAAATTTCTGGTTAGAGCCCTTTAATTGGATAGGACATTTGTCAAAGTTCATTTGAATTGACAATAGATGAATATGTGTGTTGTAGGTGGGGATAACCACGGGCATGAAAAAGGTGTTGGCTCTTGTGACAAAAGAAGCGTCCAAAGTGCGCGCCAGAAACGAACGGGGCGCTGCCTCAGCACGCAAAGTCCGAGCCAAAACACAACCAGACTATACAAAACCTATCACGAGCTTCTTTCACTTGGCTGCGAAACCATCGTGTAACGACCCCAAGTAGAAGCAAATTCATGTATGATTCGTTTGGTTGCTTATGGAATAGTGCATCGTATTGAGGAGAGGGGGGAAGTTAGTGAGGTTAAGATACAGTCGAAATGTACGATCACAAGGCGTGGCCTGGTACTGATTGAACAACAAATGTACTCATTGCCAGTGCTTTTAAAGCACTAGAATTCGGACACCAATTACAGTTTGTCACTGGTATGCTCAAGTGGGGGGAAGTAGCGTTAGGGGGAAGGTATGCAGTTCTGTATTAGTTAGAAGCTTACAGACATGACCTCGACAAGAATGGAGGCGCTGGGCCCCTGGCATACAGTTAGCAAGTAAGGGGAAGTTCCAAGTAGTTTTCAGAGCAAGAGCCAATCAAAATCGATTTACCTCTTTCTTTTTTTCACGATTAAGAAAAAGACGTCAAGGACTTCTTTTTCTACTACTTTTGGTATAGTGAGTTGCGAAAAAAATCGCACAAAAAGAGGTAAAAAGTTGGAAACTGTACTTGAAATCATTTTTTCATTTTGTTGAAAATATCTACTTGGAACAGGCCCTAATTAACACCTAGTACGTAGTGACGACGGATCTACACCATTTTTCGTTTAAGTACAGGTTATTCACGGTATATTTCGTCCGACGCACAACTGATTCACGCCATGTCGTTGTGTTCGCCAAACATTCGACATATTTCGTCCAGACCCTACTTCGTTGCATTATATTTCGACTATGTCCGGTATATTACAGTCACCCCACAGCTGGTATATTTCACACATTGTTCAATATATTTCAAATGATGTTCCAACTATTTCGATAAATTGACGCAGTAATCGACGGAACGAACTAGCCAAATGAAATTTTCGATCAATCAAATTACAGGCGTATCCGGTGCATTGCCAAGCTTCTCCATTTCACAAAGAGTTCAAAGTTGTATTGGACAGGAGTCATAATGAGTATATTTAGTTCAAGTAAAATGACGCTCGACGATTTCAGGTGGATTTGACGTTGTTCGCCGAATCTACCGAAAATACCAAATTTAGCTCGAAAGCACAATATCTATGATTTAGACAAGTATCCACCACCACCTGCTATTTACTTCATTTGCTTCGAAAATCGAAATAGATGGAACATCATTTGAAATGTATTGAACAACGCGTGAAATATACAACTACGTAGTAAGTACCGCACATATACCGGACATTAGTCGAAATATACTGCAACAATGAGGGTCTGGACGAAATATATCGAATGTTCGAACATAACGCGAGTGGGGTGAATAGGTTGTGCGTCAGACGAAATATACCGAAAATATCCTGAACTTAAGCGAAAAATGGTGTAGTATTGTGGATTCGGTATTTCTGGACCCCGTCGAATCGAATCTCGCCGCCGAATGGAATCACGAATCCACCCGATTGGATAATCCAATTTTGAGTGGATATGATTGGCTCTTACAGAAAGGAAAAGGACAAGTACAGTATATTCAACAAATCAGAACTCCAGCCTGATTTAATATTACAAACCACGCGAACTTTGGACGTTTATAGCGAATTCACAATATTGTACTGTATTGTGCATTCGGTACAAATTTCCAGATCGAATCTCGCCGCCAAATTCAATCACGAATCGACGAAATTTTTACTGTACCACCTGTTTCGATCGAAATGTGAATCATTAATTTGCCGAAATATACAGTACCCTACCTTCAAAACACCCAAACTGTATCTTTAGTGGGGGAATTCCATAGATAACGTAGAATGCCACTTTAAGGCGTATGTGCCACTTTAAGTCGTATCGAAATCGCCCAATCACTGAACGATTTCAATTCGCGGCAAAACCTGTTAAAGCCAATACTCTCATACAGAGTCATTAAGTCTTTCGCGCCAACAATGCCAGCGCCTCGTACGAGGTCTCGCTACCCAGCCAAGCTGCTTGAGCAAGCAGTGAATGACGTGATCCAAGGCAAGGTTGGCGCCAAGGTCGCCGCAAGCACAGGTATACCCTACGAGACGTTAATGCGCAAGGCCCGACAGCGAAGAGCCGGCCAAGACAGCGGGAGTAGTCGTCGTGGAACCAAGCCCATGTTGCCAGCATCCTGTGAAGAAGACCTGGTTGCCTGGATCTCTGGAATGCAGCAAGTTGGTCAGCCTGTGGACCGCCATGAGATTCTTGTCAAGGCATCGCAGATTCTGCGCCGCATCTCGTCACGCAGCAAGTTGTCCGGTGGTTGGTACCGCCGATTCATGCAGCGCCACCCCTCGCTCACAAACCGCGTCGCCCAAGTCATTTCGTCCGCGAGGAACAGCGTTGACGAAGACGGGGTGAAGCAGTTGTTCGACTCAATGGAGGAGGCGATCGAGACCTACGGCTTTACGGCGGACCGCATCTTCAACATGGACGAAACGTCCTTTGCTTCCCGTCGGAAGTCCAAGGATGTTGTGGCGCTCAAGGGCTCGCGCAATGTCTGGGCGAAAACGATTGCGGCGAACTTTCACCTGAGTATCGTTGCATGTGGCAATGCTGCTGGTACCTTCATCCCTCCCCTCTTTCTGCTGCCCGGTGAGTCGATCGACAAGGATATTGGCTCGCACTGCACTGTCCCTGGCGCTACTGTTACGACGACCCCAAAAGGATTTATGAATGAAGATTTGTTTGAAACTTGGTTGAGATATTTCGCAAAAACTGTGGATGAAAATATTGAGCGTCCACTTCTGTTGGTGTTTGATGGTTTAGCTTCGCACTATTCTACTGAGATTGTAACATTGTCCGCCCAATTGGATGTTGATTTGCTTTGTTTGCCATCAAATGCTACACATTTATTCCAACCATTTGACGTTGCCGTTTTCGGGCCTTTTAAAAGTGCTATTCGGCGAGCAATTTTTGATGTCATGGTCAACGATGGTAAACAAATTATCGATTAAATAATGGATCAGATTCACGATTTATGTAGGGTCCGGGGACATGCACTCGATCTCCAAAGTCAATGCGATCTCGATTGCCTCAGATGCTTGGACTAGCCAGATGTCGGCTACAAACCTCGTCAGCGGTTTCCGCACCGCCGGCCTCTTACCTCTATCGCACGAGCAAATGAAGCGCCGTTATGACATGTTCAAAGACGGCGGCGCCCCCGAGTCGCACATCGCAGCGGAATGGTTGGTGCAGCGAGTGACGATTCGAGAAGAGCTGCTGGTGCTGCCTGTGGCGCCTAAAAAACGCGCTAGAAGAAAACGAATTGATGTCGCGGGTCGTATTCTCACCTTGGCGCTCTTGCTGGAGATCGACAACACCAAGATGGAACGGGCCGAGGCTGCAAAAGCTACGAAGTTGTTACGAGCCAAACGGGCAAAAAAGAAGGCGAAGAAGGCAATTTGTGTTACCTCTGTTGACGGTGTCGACCTTGCCAGCGACAGTGAGACGATCTTGTCGGCGACCTTGACCCCGGAACCGATGCCCGGCGCGAAGACGATGGCCGCTGTAAAGACGAAGAACGGCGCGAAGGCGAAGGCCGGCACGAAGACGAAGGCCGGCGCGAAGACGACGGTTGCCGCGATGATGGATAAACCAAGCCGTCCGCCTGTTGTCCTAGTTGAAGCATGCGTGTAATACATCTCACTTGGATAGATGTATGTCATACCAGTATGGTGCAGCTGTGGGCTTTGACTTGTCATTGTCGTCCTCGATCTCAAAATGAAATGAGGTTTGGCCAAAAACACAAAATACTGGACAAGCGAATAACCCCTCGAATTCTTTCTCAAACCTGTGCAGATTTTATAACCTAACCACCAAATTTCTATGCAATCTGTAATACAAATATCAAGTGAAACTCTTACGACTTAAAGTGGCACGCCAAAAGAAGATCAATTTTGCTTGCAAAGTTGAAGTTAAGCACCCAAAACACGTCGTTAAAACGCATAATTCGTTGATGAGACTGTTGGGGCACAAATTCTCGATGTCGAGAACCACTCCAGGTGCAAATCCGATGCTTGCGTCCTGAGATATTTGCATTTTTCAAAGAAAAAGAAAAAGTGGATGTCATAAACTGGCATTCTACGTTAAGACTCCGCACACATATAAAAAAGACCCATATAACCTGGGACTTCGTCCTACCCCCGGTGGGCACAGATATTTCGAAGTATAATGTTATCCCCGGGGTTAAGCGCATCACAGCGGGTAGCTATCGCTAACCACTGGGATGCCTTAACCTCTAGCTGACATGCGCTGCTGGTGCTACTGTATAATTTAAAATCCCACCTCTGCATATTTGTGCAATAAATCCATAGTTCAGGCATCCTGATTGGCTCTTGTAAGGTATCTCAGAATGCCCCCATTAGAGCATCTCCACCGCACCTCCAAACGGTCCGTTTATTTTTGGGACAAACCAGAAATAACTAACATAAAATACCCAATATTGCGTCTTCAACAGTGTTATGTCGCGAGGGCAAACCGCACCTACATGGAAGGTCGAGAACTGGTTAGTATAAAGGTTAATACCAGTCAGTTTGCATTGTGAGTCTAACCACCGTTGTGGTTGCTGTGCTGGTCGACGGACGTCGACAGTGCGGGGTGCGGAACAAAGAATTCTTTAGAGCACGTATCGATCTGAAGCAATGAGAGATACGGAAGTGGAGCCGTCAAGCCGCATGTCTAGATCGCCGGAGCGCGACGACGACACAGTGCGTATGGCGCCACGAGGGCGCGAAGGTCACGGACGTTTCCGTGGGCCTTTCACCTCTTCTCGAAGAAACCAACCCCAACCCGTGATCGGATGGGGTTTGGTGTCCAAGGTGGAGTGGGGATGACGTCAAGTTGGGCGCCATCGGCTGTACCAACGCGAGCTGCGGCGGAAGTGCCGCTGCCTGACGCAACATCTGCGGGTGCGAGTGCACCTGGTGACGTGGATATGGGCGAAGATGAGCCCGTGAAAGTGCTGAACGCACCGGCTTTGCCGCTGCCGCCCTCGTTCAAGGGATCGACGAAGGCGGAGCGTCGTGCGTTTATGCGAGAATACCAGCGATACACATCGCAAATCATGACACTGCAATCAACGGGCCAACGTCCGTTTTTGATGCCAGTCGGCACGTGTATAGGCCTGTTTTCAAAGCGACGCATCGCTATGTTTGACTTTGGGAAGTCACATGGCGATGTGACAGAAGACGAGTGGGTGTCCTGGTTCATGGAGGCCCACGATGAAGAACCCGTTGAGTTGGATGCGCTGAAGAAGCGCCTTCAGGTGGCTGTACAGTTCGACACCAAGATCCTCGACGCCGACAGTTGAGTGAGTAGAATGCCTGACAACTTGATGAAAACCCTCGAGGCGGACGGCCAAAACCATCAGGGAGGGAAGTTGGTGGTGGGAATCATCACCAAGGCAATCAAGCCAGCACCGCTCCAGCTGGCCGTGACGAAGCAGCTGCAACTGCAGCGGAACAAAGTACTCAAGTCAGACGTGTTTTGCTACGTCAAGTGGCTGCGGCAATTCGCCATTGGGTACCAGCTGTATGGCGGCATGGACGAAGAAAGACCTTCGAAGGCGCCGGCAGAGGAGCCGCGAAAGGAAAACTCGCGGCCTCGTCTACGTTTCAGCCCGGTCCCCGAAGAAAAACGGCCCAGTGGCGCGTCTGTCGCGCCTCCTACTTGGCGTGTCGACAAAAGAGACGAGCCGCCAGAGCGGCCGAAGCCCAAGTGCCTGAAGTGTCAGTCGACGGCACATCGAGTGCGCGAACACCCTGGCATTACAGATGCCGAGGTAAAGAAGTTGATGGACGACTTCCATCAGGCGCGTCGTCGGTCGGTGAACTTCGTGTCGAGCACGAAGCCTGCGAACAGCATGGAGTGCCAAGCGTCGATCGAGGATGTTCTCACGCTTCCTAAAGTTTTGCTGGACTCTGGGTCCGACGAGACGTTGGTGTCGGAAGGCCTCCTCGTGGTGCTGGAGCGCCTTGGAGCAAGTCTCAACGTCGAGACAAAGCCAAGGCTCATGTTAAAGCCGTATGGAGAGTCAACCAAGCTTCTCCATGTGACACGGCAATTGCAATTCAAGACGGTGACGTTAGAGACGTCAATCGGCCCCCTGGTATTGCGTAGACTTCGAGCGTCTGTCGAAGAAAAGAGGACGGAGATCGACGTTCTCAATGGACGTCCCGTTATGGAGCGACTGGGGTTTTCAGTCGACGGCATGCTTGTCGACGCGTTGAAGCAGCGTCGAGTCTGGGATATGGCCGAAGCGGGAGATGCCGACCAGACGTCGGCAAACGTGAAGCGGCTGTAAGAGGCGTTCCAGGAAGATCCCGAAGACACATTGTACGCCGAGGACGTGGCGTGTTCCACTCCAGCAATGGAGAAGCCCGCCGACCAAGAAGGCGAGATAAAGCGCATTCTCGACGGCAAGATTGCCGAGGCCATCCAGCTTGGCCTCTCCCCTGCGCATGAAAGCAAACTCCGGCGTATTTTGGATGATCACGCCGATGTTATTTTGCCTGGAGTTTGGGCAAGACTTGCCGGTGGATGTCGAGCCGTTGAAAGTACGGCTGAAGGAAGGAGCGGTGCCCGTGAAGTGTGCGTTGCGCCGGTACCCGCCGGCCCACATGGAGTATTTGAAACAGCATGTGGAAGAGCTCGAGGACGCAGGCCTCGTCTACCGCAACAACCGTGCGACATGGGCGGCAGCGCCGCGGATTGTCGCCAAGAAAACTCCGGGCGAATATCGAATGACCATCGACTCTCGCCCGATCAACGCGTGGACAATCCCCATGCCGTGGCCGATGCCGAACCTGGACGCGGCGATGGCGACTTTGGTTGGCATGAACGTGTTTTTCACGTTGGACTGGCTGAAGGGTTATTGGCAGTTGCCACTGCACCCATCCTGCCAGATGTGGTACTCGTTCATGACACCGTTTGGTGTCTACACGCCAACCAGAATCCTTATGGGGCAGACGGACGCCGTGGCCTATTGCCAGTCCGTGGTGAACCAAATGTTCGGCGAACTGTTGTACGCCGGGGTGCTGGGTTGGTTGGACGATCTCCTGGGGTACGCAGACAGCTCGGACAAGCTGTTTGTGTTGTTGGACAAGGTGCTGTCCATCTGCGGAAAGTTCCGCCTCAAGCTACATCCGAAGAAGTGCGATTTCTTCTTGAAGAAAGCCACGTGGTGCGGAAAAGTGATTTCCGCCGAAGGGATCTCCCATTCCCCTGATCGAGTTCAGGGCCTGTGTGCACTGGAGACGCCAACGTCTGGCGCCGATCTGCAACAATTTGTCTGCGCGACAAATTGGATGCGGAGCTCCATCCCAAGCTACTAAGAGCTGATTGGTCCGCGGTCAAGGACACGTTGCGGCAAATGGTGCCGCTGTCGCATCCATCTGCAGACAAGATCATCTGCCTTTACACCGATGCCAGCGACACTCATTGGGGTGCCGCCTGCACCCAGATTCAGCCCGAAGACCTGGAGTTGCCTGTGGAACAACAACGGCACGAGCCGTTGGCGTTTTTGAGTAGTGCATTTGGCGGGGCAAGTGCCCGGTGGCCGACGGTGGAAAAGGAAGCGTTTGCGATCGTCGAGTCGTGCAAACGACTGGAGTACCTGCTGCTCCGGCAACAGGGATTCAGACTGTACATCTTTAACCCGCTGGGTTACAACAGCAACATGGCTCGGTACCAAGCCCACAACCTTCAACGCTGGGCTATGGTGATGACAACTTTCCCCTACACCGTCGAGCATGTGGCGGGGGAAGCGAACGTATGGGCGGACCTGCTCAGCCGGTGGGGTGAAGCTCCGTTACCTGCGGCAGTGGCGAGTGTGCGACAACTGACTGTTGTCTCGCCCCTACAAGACAAGGACTTCGCCTGGCCGACGCCGGCGAAAATACTGGAAATACATAAGGCAGCCTGGTAGGCTGCCGGCGAGGACGTCCCCAATGTGACATGGAGTGTCAGTGACGGGTATTAGGAAAAATTTGGATCCCCGAGGCCGCAGTGGACCTGCAGCAGCGGATCTGCATCATAGCCCACCAAGGCGCGGCGGGTT
>NW_009798283.1:893534-900371 GCF_000520075.1 Aphanomyces astaci
CAACATGGGTTTCCGATGGCGGAACCCATTTCAAGAACGAAGTCGTGGGCAAGATCAAGAGGATGATCGGTGCCCATCACCACATCACAACGCCGTACACGCCGTGGGCGAACGGCACAGTGGAAGTCGTTAATCGACTTATCCTGCGAGGGTTGGAAACCCTGACCAGCGAAATGAAGCTTCGTCCGGACGAATGGTACCGTGTGATGGCCCTGGTACAGAGCGCGTTGAACCACCAGATGGCAGACCGTCTCGGCGGTGTGGCTCCAGTGACGGCGTTTCAAGGCTTGCCGTCTACAACGCCTTTAGCTGGGTTCGTACACCCAAGGACAAAGAAAGTACTCACGGTGGACTGGGCTCTCAAAGGCGCGTCAAAGGCATATGGACGCGCTGCGACAAGCCATGGAAGATATGCACCGCGACGTAGCGGCTCGAAGCGAGAAGTTGCGACAGCAGGCGCGAAATCGCCGCGACAAGAAAGCGCACGTGCGCTTAGCGAAGTTTGCGCTGGGTGATTTTGTGCTGTTGGGAAAAATCATCAAGTTCCCCAACAAGTTGGCACTCAACTGGAAAGGTCCGTACCGCGTATCGCGGGTCGATTCGGACTATGTGATGGAAGTCCAACAGCTCGTGGAGCCGTTTCGGACGTCGGTCCACCATGCCAGCCGGCTGAAGTTTTTCAGCGATGCTGCATTGGACGTCACCGATGACCTGGTGGACTACGCCGCGTTTGGCGATGAAGGTTTTTTTGTCGAAGAACTTTTGGGCGCTCGCCGTAGCGCCGACGGAAAATTCGAAGTGCGCGTCAAGAAGAAGCTTCGTGGGAGCCAGCCCTCCAACTCTATGAAGACATTGCGGTCATCCTGCGCCGCTGGATTGTGAAGAATGCCAGCGACAGCGTAGTCAAGGAAATGCGCGACGACTTAGAGGCGACCCTTGGCCATTCACTTTAGGGGGAAGTGTTCTGCCGCGTCCGCAGAAGTGCGTCGTGTACCCTTGGAAATGACCGAGGGCAAACTGCACCTACATGGAAGGTCGAGAACCGTCTGGTTTCGACGCGTGGCCGATATCGAGGACTGGTTAGTATAAAAGGTTAATACCAGTCAGTTTGCATTGTGAGTCTAACCACCGTTGTGGTTGCTGTGCTGGTCGACGGACGTCGACAGTGCGGGGTACGGAACAAACAGTAATCCAAATGGACTGTTTATAATATCCAGACCCCCAAATTTGGGCAAATTCGACGGGTTTGGAGGGACCTCCAAGATCGGCGTATTTCTGAGTTTCCTCCAGTCAGTAGAATTGTCAACATGGAGATGATCTATGAATAAGTAATCGATGCTCTGAACGAAGTTGGAATGCCTCATGTCAAGAGGATTAGTCGTGGTCCGGAGAGAACGTCAACCTTGTCTCGGCGTTCCTTGAGGTTTCGTGCTGTGCTATCGAAGGTGCAGACCGATGAGGATCTTCATTCTGGAACTCCGTTCGAGAAAACTTCTAGAAACGTGGAGGATCTGTAAGTATTGTCAGCATATGCACATTGCTAAAGTCCAAAGTCCTCTAGGTATCACGCACGAACGACAGCTGCAAGGACCAATGGGGAATAATCCAGAAAGAAGCTAACCGCTGGGTTGGATTCTGGAACATCGTTGTGGCTCACCCGACAAGTGGATCCAATGAGGCCGACGAAATCTCGCGGTGTCACCAACTGTATTTGAGTTCTCAGAAGGCCGCCTTCAAGTGCATTGATTGCTGGCACGTGCCTAAAATGCAACCCAAATGGCAGGTACATGTGCGAGAGTATATTTGTGTTGTTTACCATGTATATTCATACTATAATGATAGCAACTTGCTATGATGATGACGATGTTCGAGCAGAAGAAGCGCAAACGCGATTATGTCGCTCCGTCGCGTCCTATTCAACGTCCTCGTGATGACCGCGATGATCGCGATGGCCCTACTGGCAACCAGGGCTCTAATAGCCACCATGGATGGGGATCAAGTTCTTCTAGTGGTCCTGGAAATGGCGGGTGGAACAACAATCGTGGCAACAGCCGTGACAAAAACCGCGACCGTGACCGCAGCCGTGATCGACAACGCGACCAAGGCTACGGTCGCACTCATCGTGGGGGTCTTTATGACCAGGCTGGCACTGCTGTTCGTGCAGCTGCTCGTTCATTTATCATGAAGGCAATTGCCTCAATGGCTTTGCCAACACCCACCTCTTATCCCACCACTTGTGCCTCCCTCCACTCTCAACCGGGTCCTCCAGCGTCCCAACCCACCATCGGTTCTACCAAAGGTGTTCCAACCGGGCTCTGCCCCACTTTGTGATGTTTTTGCATCTCCGCCCCATTAACCTCCGCTTATTGCGGCTACTACCCTCGCTCCCATCACTGACGCACCGGGCGAGCTCCCCGACCACTTCCCATCTCCTGTGGATGCCGGCGATTTAGACTTCGCTGAAGTCCCTTCTGCCGAAGCACTTATTACCGAGCGTTTGCCCTTCTACCCACCACGACCATTGTTCCAAATTCCCACGAACCCAACCAAAGTGGATCTTCCACTATTCCCACCCAGTGCCTTCTCGGCCACACACTGTGATATGATCACAGCGGCGTCGGAAACACCGATCAAGGTGGTTCTCCAATTGTGGACGGTGTCCGTTCTCATCCCCCATTCCAAGTTGATGGTGGACAAGGCATTTTTGCCCTTCATGCGGACCTACGCTACTGTAAAAGCGACCCCGGTGATCTGCCTCTACCAATGTCAGTGACTTATCGTCCAAATGACTTTACCGCTCTGCGCGAACATTGGATTGTTGACTCCAGCGCCTCTGCCTCATGCACCCCCAACCGAGATTATTTCTCCAACTACGTTCCTTGCGTACTGTCTCTTACAGTCGGGAACGGCGCCCAACTTCCCGTCCTTGGCTATGGCCCTCTTCTTTGGCCGTGGACATGTCGTCCCGTGACCTAGCCGACGATATTCGTCCATGCGCTCTGCGTCTCGCCATATTGGCCTACATTGCCCTGAACTACAGTTCAACTTGTTCTCGGTTCGCCAAGCGACCGATGAAGGCATCTCCGTCCGTTTTACGGCTCGCGACATGTGCGAAATTACCACCTCTCTTGGTGATGTGCTTCGTGCACCTAACAACGCCATGGGTTTATACTCCTTTCCCTGCCAGCTCAAGTGCGAGCCTTCTACCGATCCGCACCGTGGCGAATATATCCACCCGAGCCAAATGGCCATGCTTACTGGCATGATGGCCACCTTTGACACCGCTCTGCGGAAATTCTCCTCGACCTACAGTGGATTTTCCACTTTTAACGATCAATTGCACAAGTTTGCATATTCGTCTGTGTTGCGCTATGCGCCAATCATTCAACGACCATCTATGGTCTTCAAGCCAACACCCTTCTGACCATCTATCGTCTTCAAGCCAACACCCTTCTGCTCCTTCACTCCAGACTCTGTCTCCATGAGTGTCGCCCAGGCTATGCTTGGTTCACACACTCCTACCCCAGTCTATGACACTACTACTATTTCAACCGACTGCCTAACCAGCCTCGTGGCTGACTCCAAGCTCTCTGCAGCTAACCTTGCGCGCCTATGGCACCGCCGTCTTGGCCATCCAGGCGTTGATACCTTCAACCAAATGACAAAGACAAACCCCGAGCTTTGCTCTTCAAGGCCAAGCACCTTCGTGGTCAATTATGTGAGACTTGTGCTTATGCCAAGTCCAAGCGCAGTCCTTTTGACTCATCTGCGGTCTTCCGCGCGACCTCTTACATGTACCTAGCCCTTGTACACTCTGATGTTCGGGTCCCAAGCCCGATTTTGTCGGCAGGTGGCGCTGCCTACTTTGTCGTCTTTATCGATGATTACTCCCGCTTTATGTGGACCTACCCCATGCGTTTTCGCAAAGATCTCTATGAGACCTACGAATTATTTCGTACGGACGCCATGTCCATTTTTAAACATGATGTTTGTGAGCTGCGTCACTCGTCACCCATGGACATCGGCACCCTTCAAAGCGACAACGCGAAAGAGTACGAGAAACTCGGGCGCATCATCAAGCCCAAGTACAACACTCGGGTGGCATTCTCCAACGCTTACTCCCCACAACAAAACGCTGTTGCCGAACGCCGTATCGGCATTGTTGTCCAAAAGATGCGAGCTATGCTCATTGAAGGGGCTCTGCCCAAGTTCCTATGGGCTCTTGCCCTTGATTATGCCTTATGGCTTATCAACATCTCTCCTTCGGCACCCAACAAATGTGCTTCACCCTACCACGTCGTCTTTAAACGACACCCATCTTTGGGTCACATCAAAACCTTTGGTTGCACCGCGTTTGTGCATATTCAACGTGCCGCGCAATCATCCAAGCTCGATCCCCGTGCCGTCAAGGCGATGTTTGTGGGTTTCCCACATGATCGAAAGGGTTATACCCTCATACTCTCACCTACTTATCTACTCTCGTGACGTTACCTTCTGGGAGTCCGAATTCCCAGCCATCAACTCTGTTGCTGCTGCTGCGGCGTATCGCCAAAAATCTACCACCGACGCCAACTTTATCCCAACCTTGGAACCCAACACACCATTGCCGCCACTACACTCCATTATTACCAACAGTCTTAGTGCCTTCTCTATGACAAGCCTTTGGCTTCGTCGCCAACCGTTCTTTCTACAGAACCCCCGTCGTCTCGACCCATTACAGCACTTTCTGTGCAACTACCCAAACGAATTCGAGATGTCTTTTCGACATTTTCGTTGACCAGTCTGGTCTTTGACCCAACTGCTACTCCTTTACGACAATCCTATGGTCGCAACCAGTCTGCCTTCTCGGCCCATCTACCAACAGCCTTGTCGGCTCAGCCATCAATGGCCAAAACAACACTTGACTTTATTAGTCATTATTCAAGTTGCCTCCTCATGGACACAACTCCTTTGGAGTCACTGGACACCTACCACAACCATATGCACCATGCACTCGTGCTTACGCCGTCCTTACCAACTTCGAGCTCTGCTCCTCCTTTGGTTCCTATGGAACCATTGTTCATCTATGCTTTGCTTGCCGACCGTGCCACCAACAACGACCCCAAAGACTGGCGTGATGCCATGTCCCGCCCCGACCGCGACAAATGGCTTCTAGCCGCCAAGTCCGAATACGAGTCTTTACTCTCTAATGGTACTTTTGCGCTCGTCAAATGACGTCATGATGAAACGGTTCTATCGTGTCGCTGGGTCTTTCGACTCAAAGCCGATGGCACTTACAAGGCCCGACTTGTCGTCAAAGGGTTCATGCAACAAAAAGACATCGACTACACGGACATTTTTGCTCCTGTTGTTCGACTTGAAGTCCTACGCTTCCTATTTGCCTTAGTGGCCATCCATGATTTGGAATGCGAACAAATGGACGTCAAAACCGCCTTTTTAAATGGCAAAATCGACTGCGTTATACGCATGGAGCAGCCTCCTAGCTCACTTATTGATCCAGCTTCTAGGTGAGACTATGTCTGCCTGCTTCAAAAGAGTCTTTATAGCCCCTCACCTATGGTACTGGACTTTTGTCTCTTATATGGCTTCCTTGGGCTTTGCCCGCCTTCACAAAGACCGTTGCGTCTTTCTCAAAGCCCGAGGTGATGGTTTTACCATCGTTAGTCTCTATGTAGACGATCTTTTGATCATTACTCCTACCAAGGCTCTTGCTGCCGCTCTCAAGGAGTCACTATCACTACGCTTCCACATGAAGGACTTAGGTCCTGTTCGAGATATTCTCGGCTGGGAAATCGTCCGTGACCGTTCCAAACGAACTCTGTTCATTCACCAGTCTCGTTACTGTTCTATAGAACTTGATCGCTTTGGCATGTCAACGTTCAAGCCTTTCGCCACTCCTTTTTAGTGCACCACGCCTTTATCCAAAGCTCACTGTGCTAGTTCACCTGAAGACATTGCATTTATGCAAACCAAACCGTATCGGTCAATAGTTGGCAGTATTATGTACTTAGCCATGGGCTCTCGCCCAGACTTGGCTTATGCTCTACAACAACTCTCGCAGTTTCTGCACAACCCGGGTCTTGCCCATTGGCGTGCTGCCAAACGCGTTCTACGCTACCTCCAAGGCACCTCCAATCTTGGACTCATGTTAGGTGGCCGAGACTATGTCTCCAAGCCGTTTCTATCCGCTTATGTGGATGCAAACTATGCTATGTGCCCCGATACTCGACGCTGTGTCAGTGGATTTTTTATCCTATTTTTCAACAGCCTTATTTCATGGCTTTCGAAGAAACAAGGTATCGTGACTCTATCAACGACCGAGGCCGAGTTTGTGGCTCTTGCCCTTTGCATTCAAGAATGTTTATACGTTCGCCAACTCGCTGCCGAACTACATCACACTAGTGATCAACCGATTTCGGTTCATGAGGACAATCAGTCTGCTATCAGCATCGCCCAAAATGCTGAGCATCATGGGCGCTCCAAGCACATTGATGTGCGTTTTATGTTTGTTCGGGATCTCGTTGAGAACAAGGAGTTTATACTTCATTATTATCCTACCAAAGAACAACTTGAGGACTTCTTTACGAAGGCGCATCGGGAACCTGCGTTTCGCAGGTTCTGTCTCGCTCTGCGACTATACACCCTTGGTGACTACCTTTGTGGTCGTGTACCCGAGTGACCCTTGCCTATGGCATTTGCGTTTACTTTATTTTTAAGCCTTTATGGCTGTTATTGATATTTATCATGCATTATTTGCACCTGCTTTCTAAGCAAACACTTTTTATTCTTCGCCTTCATTCTCGCCCTCGACCATGTGGCGACTTGTGCACTCTATGT
>NW_009798283.1:900602-904868 GCF_000520075.1 Aphanomyces astaci
GCCTTTATCCAAGGCTCAGTGTGCTAGTTCACCTGAAGACATTGCATTTATGCAAACCAAACCCTATCGGTCAATAGTTGGCAGTATTATGTACTTAGCCATGGGCTCTCGCCCAGACTTGGCTTATGCTCTACAACAACTCTCGCAGTTTCTGCACAACCCGGGTCTTGCCCATTGGCGTGCTGCCAAACGCGTTCTACGCTACCTCCAAGGCACCTCCAATCTTGGACTCATGTTAGGTGGCCGAGACTATGTCTCCAAGCCGTTTCTATCCGCTTATGTGGATGCAAACTATGCTATGTGCCCCGATACTCGACGCTGTGTCAGTGGATTTTTTATCCTATTTTTCAACAGCCTTATTTCATGGCTTTCGAAGAAACAAGGTATCGTGACTCTATCAACGACCGAGGCCGAGTTTGTGGCTCTTGCCCTTTGCATTCAAGAATGTTTATACGTTCGCCAACTCGCTGCCGAACTACATCACACTAGTGATCAACCGATTTCGGTTCATGAGGACAATCAGTCTGCTATCAGCATCGCCCAAAATGCTGAGCATCATGGGCGCTCCAAGCACATTGATGTGCGTTTTATGTTTGTTCGGGATCTCGTTGAGAACAAGGAGTTTATACTTCATTATTGTCCTACCAAAGAACAACTTGGGGACTTCTTTACGAAGGCGCACCCGGAACCTGCGTTTCGCAGGTTCTGTCTCGCTCTGCGACTCTATGCCCTTGGTGACTACCTTTGTGGCCGTGTACCCCAGTGACCCTTGCCTATGGCATTGCGTTTACTTTATTTTTAAGCCTTTATGGCTGTTATTGATATTTATCATGCATTATTTGCACCTGCTTTCTAAGCAAACACTTTTCATTCTCCGCCTTCATTTTCGCCCTCGACCATGTGGCGCCTTGTGCACTCTATGTCTGCTCGTGCCGTTTTGAAGTCGGCGGTCCCGTCTGTCCCGCGGCGCTGCTCAAGGATCGGCCGTACGAGTGGCGTCATGGTTTGTGCAAGTTTCTACATGGTGCTCCCACGCCCCCTCGTCCATCCTACTTGCACTTCCTGGGTCTATACCACTACTCTCTGAGTCTTACTTGTACTTTTGCTTCTGGCAATTTTACTTGGGTTTTTACCCGCTATTTTTAGCCACACTGCCTTATTCTTTGTTGCATATATGCACTTTATGGAATTTACCATGCTCTTCGAGCACCCTTGTTCTTTGAGCATCTTTGCATTTATGCATTACCTTAGGCGTTTGCCTTACTCTATGAGTGCCATGCACTTACGTGCTCAACACTATTTTTTGTGTGTTTCTGTCCTACCTTCTTCGCCTCTGTTCTCAGGGTAGCTTTTGTAGTGACATGCCTTTGGCACTTTTTGGTCTCCGCGAATCCCTTTTTGAATTTGGCATTGCCTCTCTTTGAGAACTTCGCCTCGAAGACCTTCAGCAGTCCGTTGCCCAGTGGGGTGGCTGTCAAGAAGGGGCACTTTGGCCGTTCTTGCTTTGGCCTTTTTTGCCGAGGTTCGGTCACTTACGGATAATATCCGGTCATCCGGAATTATCCGGTGTTCTCTTTCTGTAGAAGCCGGACTGTTTATGCCCAATCATAGGTTAGCTAAATAGTACGTTAATGTTCATCTTTGGTTTTGCCCTCGACCACACAAGTGTTCTTCGTCGTCGTTCCTCCTCAGTGCAACCCCCTACATCGTCCCTCTTGACATATGCGGTGCCTTGAGCTACCGCATCGTACATTTTTGTTTATTGATACGGATTATTTGGTATCCAATCAAATGTCGCAACAAGGATTTAGCGAGGTTCAGCGAACAGGAAATACTTTGGGAGTACACCATATCTTCCTTCATTTACACAACTAGTACTAGTAGTACTAACGTTTGTACGCACTATATTCTCGTCGCATTATGAAAACCTCACTCTATAAGAGTACACTGCAATTTTTCAGCAACCTCAAGCCAAAGAAAGTGCTTGATGTACCTACTGTATTACTACACTACAGCTTTGTTACGACATTTGATTGGCTACTAAAACACAGGTACAATCTATACGTCTAGTAATACGCAACACAGGTACAATCTATACGTATAGTAATACGCATAGATTGTACCTGTGTTTTAGTAGCCAATCAAATATCGTAACAAAGTTGTAGTACAATCTATACGTATACCGTATGTTTGGGCGAAACTGTTCCCAAGAAAATGAAGGATGCTACTCCTCTGCCAAATCTCAGTACACTGTATTATCTCAAACGGAATAGCCCACAGCATCCACCAGAGTCTGTCTGCTGCATGCTGTGGGCTTGATCGCATTCGAATACGTGGAGTACAGTATTGCATGAGGAGAAGCTTCCTTCATTTCGTCAGGAGCATATATTTTATGATTTTTATCTCTTCAACACCAAGTAACCAAAAACGAATTTCAACTGTATTTTTTTACAGAATGCAATAATAACTTGATCTGGAAATGGCAAGTTGGACAACAGTGGTACTTCGAATATGGCCATGGATACCGATATGATTGTCTTATTTAGACCAATGCTTAGTTTGGCCCAAATGTTCTCAAATATGATTGGATAGATTTGCAGAAACTTCGGTAGTATAAGTAAGGCCCAACAGGCATGTCGTTCACTGCTCTCGCAGTATTTTATTGTGCTTGAGAATAGTATATTGACGATTTTAATTCAAAGTTGCAATCAAAGCAATAGGAAATCTCAGCGTGATTTCAATACAAACCACAAGTCAGAAAGACTTGAAATTTGGAGCTAATCGGTTTCATACTAATATGAAGTACTTCCCAAAATTTCATAAAAATTCGAGTCATATTGATGAAGTTACGAAAATTCGGGAGCCTTTTCGCCCAAACGTACGGTAGTAACACGCATAGATTGTACCTATGTTTTAGTAGCCAATCAATTGTCGTAACAAAGTTGTAGTGTGTTCGGAAATTTGAAGATTAATGAAATTTACGTTGTAGGAACTATATTTCTATTCATGTTATAAAACATCATTCTAAGAATCCAGCGCCATCTTTCAGCAACCTCAAACCAAAGGAATGTGCTGGATGTGTAATAAAAAATACTCCTAACAACCGACTCAGTTCCAAATCCATCAAGTTGATCAAACGGGGAGTTCACCAAACCAGAATCACCATTTTCAATTTTGCTCACTTGACATGAAGTCAACCGCGTTCTTAACTCTGATGGCCTTGATCATGACCACGATGGCCCAAGATGCTTCTGCCGAGTGTGGCAATGTTGCGAATTTGCCATTCGCAGAACTCCTGAACCCCTCCCAAGAAGGGTATCCAAGTGTTCGATTAGGTTGGGTATCCTGGGTGTGATCCTATTCGCTAGTTAGATTATTGGTTGCCCAGCAGCTGTCTGATTAGGTTAGGGTTAAGCCCCAGTGACTACTTGCCACTGGGGGAATTCACTTTGTGATTTGCCTTTGGATCGGACTTCGCAAGGTCCGTCAAGTTGAGACGCAACAAAGAATTATTTAGTAGCAGCCTGCTACTTGCCGTACGAGTATGGAACAAGGAAGTCTGCCGTTTACGAGCAACCTGGCTCGTGTGACGCGAGCGCGGTCTATGGAGGCCGTGGTGGCCGTGCCATTGCCTCCGCCGAATCAAGCGGAGATGGACGAGCTGCGGATGCAAAGCGTGGAACGAGCGGCGATGACGTCAAGTCATTTCAACCAAATGACGTACGAACAGCTGGCGCAGTTCCATGCGCAGCAAGAAGCCATGGCGAAGCGGATGGAAGATGAGTCTTCCCGACAGTTTGCGATGCCGGAGGCGATGGAGAAGAATCGCCTGGAACAAGAAGAATCTCGAGCGATTCTTTTACGTCAACAAGAAGAACTGGTTCGTCAGCAAAACGACTTAAGCGAGCGATGGCCGAACAAGCCAGGGTCTCGGAAGCGCATCAAGAAATGCTCCGCCAGGCGTCGGATGCAATGCGCCAGCAGAACTACAAGGTAGAAGATCTGAACCAGAAGATCCGACTGGATAGCGAGCGATGGGGATTATTCGCTGAAGCGACCAATCAACGATCGCCATTTCCGTCCGAACAAGCGGCGCCGACAAGCCGCATGGAGAACCTCATGGGTGTGCAACAGGTGCCGCTGGCACCTATGTACAAGGGTAGCATGAAGCGCGAGCGTCGTGAGTTCATAGACGAGTATCTAGCCTACTCGCGACGCGTGGAAGTGTTAAACCGCGGCATGGGCGGTACCATGTTTTTGATGCCG
>NW_009798283.1:918729-927484 GCF_000520075.1 Aphanomyces astaci
ACTCAACGACGGCAGACGCCACCGCCATGTCAGCACCAACCACCAGCCACTACATTGACGAGTGTGGTGGTCGTCAATGTAGTGGTTGGTGCTGGCGTCGATTCGTGTTAAATTACTCTGAGAATTCAGTGCACATTAATTCTAGTAGTACTATCGGTCCATAGTAGTACTATATACTTTGACCTTACCGGTACAGTTACTCAGAGAGAGTACAGTACTCTGTCACGGCGTCCCAACCCAAAACTCAATTAACTATGTGTGTGACTGACCATACGGGTACCGGATGACACGCCAGTAGCGTAAACAAACACATGATTATACTCCCTTGGGATCATCCCCAACGAATACTGGTGCTGGAAGCCCATGTGTTTTCTATGTGGTTTTCGTGAAAGTTTGTGTGTATTTCGTTATTTAGTGTGTGATAAAAACGGGGTCTCGTCGACCCATTGTATGTGAGCGACCGCCTCAGATGTTTTGAAGTCTCGGATCGCGCGTTTGGCCTCGCCACACTTATTGAGCGTGTCTGCGAACCAGGCATACCATTTGGCTTCGTCCTCGATGTCTGGCGGGGCCAGAAGTAGGTGGGCATCCGACAGAAGGAGGTTGAGAGTTTTGAGTATCTCGTCCTGTGCAGGGTTCTTGCGACGTTCGCGGATGCGATCAGTTTGCATGCGGACGTGAGCTGTAGTAATCGGGTAAAGTCGATCCTCGATTTCCTTGGGATATTCCTCCTCGCGTATTTCAGGGCACGACGAAAGAAGGTCGTTGACTTCAGCGTCCGAGAAGACTGGGCGTGCAGGTTGGTCGTCCGCGCTTTTGCGAATCTGTTTGAGAGAATTCGATGAAGCCACCGTCGAGTCGAGTGATGGTGCTTGAATAGGAGCTGTAGACTCGTCACAAACAGACTTGTCCAGACAAACGTGGTTCGTCGGCGTGGGTCTTGAGTGCGTAGGAGAAGAGTTTGACTCAAGCTTGGCCAGGTGAACAGAGTCCGTCGGCGGCGGCCGTCGTCGTGAAACATGAGTTTGCGTAGAGAGATGCGGCATTCGAGTCGAGTCCAAGATTGAAGGATGGATAAAAGACGTGAGTCCTTCCGCCATCGTAACAATTGGGATCGAACAAGAAAAGGATGATGCATGTTCACAGACACATAGGGAGCGTGCTGATTGTGGCAATCCGAGACGAAACCTGTTCCCGTAAGGTTCATCTCAGCGCCAAAGCCTCAGGCTTGATTTGCGGGCTTGGATGGGCACTTGGCAACGGTGTATCGAGGCTGGCCGCAGAAGCGGCAGAGCTTGACATGTTCGCCTGGGTAGGGTCCCGTCTGGCCGCAAGATTTGCAGCGCATAGTCCGTCGAGAGCATTCGTTGGCGCCATGTCCACGACGATCACAACGACCACAGATGTTTTGGCCGCTGACCGTCATTTCGTCGGGCTTGGACGAGATCACCACTGGGGTATGGCCAACACGAGTACGTCCGGCATCGGGCATTTGATTCTGTGTCGGTGTCAGGTTCGGTGGAAGGACCGCTTGCCTGGAAGGTGCAATGGCATTGGGAGCATATGGTTGTTGATACGGCTGTCCAAAAGACAAAGTCGCGGGCTGGACTGGAGCCGCTTGTTGATAGGCGAAGCCGTATGGTTGCGATGGCTGGATCGGGGCAGCATAACTTGGCTGAGTCTGACGAGTCAAGGCGTCGACTTGGTACTTGGCGTACGTTTGGAGCTTGGCAGTTATTTCGTCCAGACGAACTTCACGCGCGCGAAGGAGTTTCATGCAGTCGGCGATCGAGTTGAGTTCGCGGTCGGTGTGTTCGAGACATGACTCACGGGCATGTCGGACTCCGTGTTTGAACATGGCAACCCCTTTACTAGCTGGGAAGTCCACTTCGTCCAAGATTGTCTGGAGTCGAATAGCGTACGCCTTTACCGGTTCGTCCATGCAACGCTCTGACGCTTCGATCAGGTTGTCCACGTGTTCACGAGGAGTGCTGCTGCAGAGCTGCTCCACAAAGCTGTCATGGATCTCAGACCAGACCTCACCGCCTTTTGTCTTAGAGTAGGCGATCCACCAGGCGTTCAGGGTAGTGGGAGGCTTGTCGGCCGTGAGCTTCAGACCGAGAAGGGACTTGCGTTAGTCGTTCGGTCTGACCACCACGGTCAGCTTGTCTTTCCACAAGTTGCTTCATAAAGTACGCGCAGTGATCATGAGCGTCCGACGACGGGATGGCAGCGTATTTCACAGCGCGACCGAATGCTTGGTTGCTCGAGGAGGTGTCGATAGCCTTCTTGACATCAGCCATTTCACTGGACATTTTGGTCAAGAGGGTGGTGAGCTCGGAAGGTAGCTGAAAAGGGTAGCCCGAGGATGGTTCGGGTGCTGGTATCGAAGCTTGGGCTAGACGGGACGAGAAGTCTAGACTGAGCTGATCAATGCGTACTTCGAGAAGTAGCACGCGGTCTTGCAGAAGGGTCTTGTCGTGGACGAGAGACGCGACGCGTTCGTGTAAGAGTTGGTTTTCCTGGCGAAGCGCTTCGAGACAGGGACGAGTGTCGTCTGAAAGGGCAGGTGGTGCAGGAAGTTGTTCGTGGAGGAGACGCCGAGAACTTGGACGTCAGACGAGTGGCGTTCAAATTCGCGGGAGACACGGTCTTCGTACGAGTGCAGAGCGGTCTGCAGTAGAGCGGTGGCCGAGGCTTGACTTTGCACCGAAGAATGCAATTCAGAAATGGCCTGAGCATTGGCGGAGATTGCCGTTGGATCTGAAACTGCCAACGCCGAAGTTCGAAGGAGATTCACTGAAGCGTACAATGCTTGAAGTTCAACTTGGATCGACGAAACGTCTTGAGTCAAAGTCTTGTTACGCTCTGTCACTGTATCAACATCGTTGCCGAGGTGGACAGGTTCGTCGGTAGCAGCTAACTGCCAGGCACGGGTAGACGAAAGGGTTTCGTCCACTCTGTGCGAAAGGTCCGTAGTCGCAGCTTGGTGTTCGAGGGACCAGGCTCGTAAGGTTAGGACTTGTGCTGAAACGTGGTCTGAAAATCTTTGGAGTGAGATTCGCAGTTCTACATTTGCTAGATCCGTACTGGACGGAGAATTAGCGACCACATCCGACTCGGTCGTAGGTTGCATGATCGAGGTGTCGTCCGTTTCCATTTCACCAAAGTCGTCGAGAATCGATCGGATGGGAGGTGGTCCGTCAAGCGTCAAAATTGGCGGCATCGTCAACGACGGCCTTTCATCAGTCGCGTCGATCTCCATAGTTTCGTCGTGGTGAACGACAGGAACCAGACCAAACGGTAGGTTCGGTTCAAATACCGTCAAGTGCTGATGACGCTCCACGATAGGTTGATGAATGGGCACCCTGCCGAATCGCAGACTGGGCTCGATATGGTCCGTGATGGCCTCCACACCCATGGATTCGTCTGGACTGGCAGACAATACGTGGTTGTCCATCAGTTGGGGGGGAGTTTCGTTCGATCTCGGATCCACGTGAGCAAGTGGGGACAATCCAAATGGTAAGGCAGGATTGTAGACGGCAGTCTCGTGAATGAAGTCGGAAGCCGGCAGGGCCAGACGAGTCGGCGACGAATAGTCAAAGCGCGATCTCGTCTGGTCCAATACTAAACTGGTTTCGTAGTTTTTGGGAGAAGCTCGTCTCGCCACAGTGATATGGACTTCAGCGTTAACCTGGACGGTGCGAGTTGTCACCACATGCGTAGATTCCATCGAGGCTGGTACACCATGGGCGTGGGTGGACACTTGAGCCAAGTGATGAATTGCTTCGGTCGCAGATTGCACGTCAGAGGTCAGTAGCGATAACGTCCCAGGCGTAGGACTTGACGAATAATACGAGTCGTTCCAGTCCAAGCGCGCAATCGGACTTGTAGAGGTCGGCGGGACAACAGACTGTGTCAGCGTATCGTCGTCGTTGCCCTCGGTCAACATGGACTCGTCTGACTTGTTTTCGTCGGAGCTAGCTTCAGCCATTTCGTCTGTGTATAGAGACGAAATGGCTGAACATCGGGGCTCCATGTATAGATCACTCTCGTCGTCGAGGAGAGAAACCAGTTCACGACGAGCGGTAGTTGAGGTAGTATCGGCGGCCTCGTCCGAGTCTTCGGTCGCTTTGCTTCGTTTCGCCAAGTCTCGTTGCTCGGGTGAGTTGGAGTGGTGTTGGATTCGGTAGTTGTTGTCTCGCTTCAACCGTTTCTGGACAGGGGTGGACAGGTTCAGGCTGACTTTTAAACTCTTCATCAGAGCTGCTGCTAAGGAGGACTTCGTCGTCAGTCACGCTCACGAGGTTAAGTCTCGCATCGGTCAGGGCTGGGACGGCTGAGGCGACATCCGTGTCGTCTGCGATTGCTTGGACGGGAGGTGGATCGAGAGGTCTTTGCTCACCCAGGAGTGCTGGATTCTTGGTTTGGCAGGAGAGTTACCCTGCGTCTCCACCATTTTTATGACGGTCGTAGGGGTTAGACGCACAAAACTTTCGAAGGTCTGGAGGTTCGGACTTCAGGACCGGATACTCTCGGCTTGGCCAAGAAGAACACAGCAAGAAAGGAGTAGATCCAATGTTAGGCAAATGTGAAAGTGAACTATCTAAAAACTAGCTAAGGCTGACGACCTTTGGGGAAAGGTCCTGTAGAATAAAAGGCAACACGATCGAATTCGAAGGTAGTCGGCCAGTCGAATAATATACCTTTGCGATGGTAATGCCACGATGTGACATAGTAGCCAAAGCTCATGCTCCAGCTCCGTCACAGTGTATGTGTGCTTACTGAGGTTCAAGGTGATGGAGGTTCATTCCCATCGGGGGTGATATGGGGAAGGTCGGGTTCCACGAGGATGTGCTGGACCGAGAAGGCTTGAAAGACGGTTTCGCGCACAGTTTTCTCACCATTCAGAGCGAGTTGAAGTGAACATGCGAAATATATTGGTCTCGTCACGAAATTAATTGGACGTTTGCGAATCTAACTGAGCAAATCACGAAATCTACTGGCAGTCCACGAAATATAATGAGTGAATTCAAACATTCCCACGAAACTAAATGCCGAGGGCACGAAAATAAAATGAATTTCCTCGAATCTTAATGGATTCCACGAAATATACCAGATATTTTTCTCGAAATTAACCACAACACGGTGTAGTAGTACTAACGTTTATACGCAATATATTGTCGTCGCGTTATGAAAACATCTCTATAAGAGTACACTGCAATTTTTCAGCCATTGAAAGTGCTTGATAAGTACCTATTACTACACCCCACTACGATACATATAGAGTGTACCTGTGAAAATTGATTGTTCATCTTTTCGCTGATTGGCTAGATCTTTCGTTATATTATCGATGTGGATTATTTATAGCCAATCAAATGTCGCAACTTTGTAGTGTGTTCCGAAATTTGAAGGATGAATGAATTCACGTTGTAGGAACTATATTTCTAAAATGAACGAGGGAATTTAAGGCGAAGTTTAAACGTTAAAAACTGTTTATTTATCCAGTAATAATCCATCACAAAAAAATATTTCTCGTTTATTGGTCATAATTAAATATCGCACAATATCAATATTTAAAGCCCGCGCAGAAGTGGCATGACTTGTGTCACCTCATCACTTTCAGAAAGTCGATGCAAAGTGCATGTTTGTGAACCATGGAGACTACTACACCAGATAAGTCGAACGGAAACCATCGGCACACATACTCCATCTCTCTCAAGCTCCAAGAACTGCACTGCTGCAGCGGATGTATCGTATCGACAGGTGGTCATGGAGCTGTCGGTCCCCTACACGACTGTCCGAAACAGGAGTCAACAGTACGAGCAGCTCCAAGCATACAGTGGAAACAAAAAGTCAACGAATCTACCTGGTGCGGGCCACTCAACGATCATACCGCAGGCCGAAGGTCTCTTGTCGTTCATGTACTATCGCCGTCATCAACAGCGCGCGTTGATATGCAGCCACATGGTTAAAAAATTGAAACACAACCATCAAACATGGCTGCGCGAATACATAGATCATCGCCCGAAGGCAGAGTGTAGATACGCCAACGTGTTGAAACTCCTGCAAGAGTTTTGCGGTTGCCATGGCTACACGCATGAGCAAGCTTGCATCGCGAAAAGGGTCATCACTGACCTTGAGAGAGCACGGACTGAATTTGCGGCACGCTTTCACAACGAATTTGGCGACACCCAAGACGCCATGATTGGATGTAAAGAGTACTCCCACCAAACGCAACCTCCCACTGCCAACCCCTGGATGTGATGATCATGTACCTTTCAAGCGGCACATGAGAGATCTGTGGATAGCGGAAGATATCGACAGCTCATTGGACAACGAGGAGGACTGGATATCGCCTACTGCCCATAAGAAGTGTATCACAATGATCAACCGAGCAATAAAAGCATGGGAGAAGATCATCCCATAATAGGTTCGTGGTAGTTTCTTGAAAGCAATTCCAAAGCCATAATTCCATGTCGACGCCGCATTCATGTTTTGCCTAAAATCGATCGAGTTCATCAAGATGGACATTTTGCAAGTTATTCGAACGAAAACGGAATAGAAATGAAAACGTTATGGGTGACATCATGTTGGGG
This sequence comes from Aphanomyces astaci, assembly GCF_000520075.1. Taxonomy (NCBI): domain Eukaryota; phylum Oomycota; class Saprolegniomycetes; order Saprolegniales; family Verrucalvaceae; genus Aphanomyces; species Aphanomyces astaci. Next base: position 925,329 of record NW_009798283.1, read on the forward strand.
ACTCTATACAGCCTTGCGTTTTGCAAATTAATATTACTCTGGTCCAAAATAGTTGTTAGGTACTACTCTGGTCCACAATTATTCCAACATTTACTTTCCATTGGCGGAATAAGGCCAAAAATGATCGTATGATCGATCTGATAAGCTTATCGAATAGAGCAAACCAATAGCTTTGATTGGACTATTTTAGTGCTTTCCCGAGTACTTTTGCTCGAGAATTATGTGGCGCCAAAGTTTGAAGTATTCACGACTAGTGTAATATGATATGCTAAGAGCTTATTTCAAAAACAACACCATCGTCACAACCACAGGCTCACCTCGCCACTTTCCAATGCCCTCCCCTCACGCCGAGTCTCGAACGCAACCCAGCGGATCTGAAAAGTCCCGAAACCTGTCCGACGACGACCGCCAGGCGGTGCTCAACATGTTGCTCTCAAAGAGCGATGATGACAAGCGAAAGCATGGGTTAGTTAACAATGTTGCTACTGCCATCGTTCAACTGTCTCAACGATCTGGAACAGCTATAAAGCTGCATGCGCGTCGACCCACATCGGATCATCGCCGACGCTCCCAAAATCGCGCATGAAAGGTATTAGATTATAGAGAATGCATTTGTCAGAGGTACTATTTTTCACATTTTATACTGGTTTTAGGAAACTGTGGTGCGAAATTGAAGTGGACTTCCTAGCGATTGAAGCTGTAATCAAAGCAGTTCCATTCCACAAACGTCAGACCACTCGTGTAATGACGTTCCATGCCAACATTCCCCGAACGACGATCCTTCGATACATGAAGCGAAACCGTCGCCTTCGGTGCAAGTCATCGTACCTCCGACCGCTGCTCACCAACGCCAGCAAGGAAGAACGCGTCAAGTTTGCGCTGTCTTGTTCATAACGAAGGTTATGATTCTGTGTGCGGTGGCCCGGCCACGTTTTGATATTGGGCGCAACCGCATGTTCGACGGGCGCATTGGCATGTGGCCCTTTGTGGCCAAGGAGCCTGTGCAACGAAGCAGCAAGAATTGCCCAAGAAGAACGTTGGTCACGCAGTCGCAGACCGTGACCTCTGAAGTGTACCTGCGCATGTTGACAACCAAGGTCATTTCAGCAATTCAAATCAAGATGCCACTTGCCATGAAGAGGTCGACAGTGTTTATTCAACAAGACAGTGCGGGACCCCATGCGCAATCGGTGAAGAACTCCATTGAAATGCGCATCGACGGCGATGGGTTGACAATCAAAATGCGGAACCAGCCGCCCAACAGTCCGGACTTTAATGTCCTAGATTTTGGAAATTTTAATTCTATTCAAAGTTTACAGTATCAATCAACGCGATCGAATATCGATGAATTGATTGATGCAGTTGATGCTGCGTTTTGCGAGTTGCCCCACGAGGTTTTGACTAAAACTTTTCTTAAGCTTCAGAACGTAATGAAGTTGTCGATACAACATCGGGGTAGCAATCAATACAAGTTACCTCACATTGGCAAAGATAAGCTTCGAGTCGATTTGACACGTTTGAACGTATCGTGCGTGTGACGATGACTTGTCATGGAAGCATTGATGATGTTGATTGCGCGTCTCAATGATGAGGAACACTTGGACGATCTTGTGAATTCCCAGGATCAAGCGAGCATCATCTTGTAGTATAAATTATCCCAAGTCAATACAAATTCCAAGTGTCCTTAAGTTTCCCCGTTTGAATACAATGGTCAATACTTAAAAATGTTGGAATCAATGTGGACAAAATCAAAACGCCAAATCTCGGAATAATTGTGGACCAGAGTACAGTACTGTAGTAGTTTTTTCCGATTTGCGATACGATTGGTGGATAAAAAAACGCAAGATCTCTGCTTTACAGTTAATTGGGTAGTTTGCGAGCTTCCTAGAGCAGTTGAATGTCGAGATATTGGGAATTCACTTGTGAGATCCTTGACCATGTTGCTCCCCACTCAGGGTATCCCCACTGGTAAGACTGTATAATCAGACTGTAAAATGCCGAATCACAGTTTCTGTATCAACCCCAGCGGTAAAACGGTCAAAAATCCGCATAATTATCATCTCCGGAGATGAACCCGGAGGCATTAGTTTGCTTTGGACGACGGTGATGATGTGGATTTCACTCGTGAGATCCTTGACCACCTTCCCGCCCTAAAA
>NW_009798284.1:0-34180 GCF_000520075.1 Aphanomyces astaci
GTGGTGGTGCTTGGAGCCGAAGTGGTAGTACTGGGTGCAGCCGTAGTAGTCCCAGGAGCAGTCGGGGTGGTAGCAGGCGTACTGGTGGTGGTACCGGGAGCCGCCGTCGAAGTAGCAGGCGCATTGGTGGTGGAGCTAGGTGCTTCTGTGGTAGTCCCTGGAGTGACCGTAATGGTAGAAGGCGGCTTGGTGGTGGTCCCAGGAGCCTTGGTGGTGCAAGGAGGCTTGGTGGTGGTAGCAGGAGCCTTTGTGGTCCCATGACCCTTGGTGGTGCTAGGAGACTTGGTGGTCCCATGACCCTTGGTGGTGCTAGGAGACTTGGTGGTCCCATGACCCTTGGTGGTGCTAGGAGACTTGGTGGTCCCATGACCCTTGGTGGTGCTAGGAGGCTTGGTGGTCCCATGAGCCTTGGTGGTGCTAGGAGGCTTGGTGGTCCCATGAGCCTTGGTGGTGCTAGGAGACTTGGTGGTCCCATGAGCCTTTGTGGTGCTAGGAGACTTGGTGGTCCCATGAGCCTTGGTAGTGCTAGGATGTTTGGTGGTCCCATGAGCTTTGGTGGTGCAAGGAACCTTGGTGGTGCTAGGAGCCTTGGTGGTGCTAGGAGCCTTGGTGGTGATGCTAGGAGCCTTGGTGGTGATACTAGGAGCCTTGGTGGTGCAAGGAGCCTTAGTGGTGCAAGGGGTCGTAGGGTTGGGAGCTGTAGTACAAGGAGCTTTGGTAGTCAGCTTGCATGGGATCAATGTTGGAAGGAAGTGTTCTATGGAAGTTGATTTTTCCAACTCCGAGGTGCTTGCGCCTTCAGCTGCACTGATGGCTAGCAAGAGGCTGATGAGTGCGATGGTCGAAACGATGTATCGAATTGTAACCATGGGTAGGTTTGGGTGTCTACGGCCGAGGCAATTCGAGAATGATGAAGAGCGATCGTCCCATTCATGAAATAGCTCAATCAAATCATCTTCCGCTGTACCTATACTACCTATATTTAGAGACCATATAATACAGGCTTGGAATTACTATTCATAGCACTCCTTTACCTAGTATCTCCACCGCACGGAATGCTAAATCCTCTACTTCTGAGTTTGTTCTTCAAGGCAATACATATGTGTACTGTACTACAATCTTTAGCAACGTTCATCAAATTGCGTCACAATCACTCCCTTATGACATTCCAGTTGGCGCTTATTACACTGCACACCAGCAGAATCGTGGCATCAATCGGCTCGATCAAGGTTGTTGGGTGCGTAATATTTTCGAGCAAACGATGGATTATTTCCGAGCGCGGCCTCAGAATGGAGCATTTCGAGCAACTTCCGACCATAGGGTGGCTTCCAAAACCGACTCAAACTTTTTTGAGTCGTCCGGAACTATAATTCAAATCCATCGACTTTCTTTGCAGCGACGCAAATATCGTCGCAGCAAAGAAGCGAAGTACGCTTGGGGTACATCTACATAATCCCGGGAATACATTGATTTCTGTCTAGTATATATTAATCCATATTATATACTTTCCAAGGCTCATGTTGCTCGACCAAGTGTCTTGGAGAACCCGGTACCGTCACCTACACGACGAACATGACATACTCAGGCTAGACCTCGTAAGGGATGCACTGTACCAAAGTTCTAAATGTATATCTGACGCAGCCCCGAGATAACGGACAGGAATCCATGCATAACGCGGTGCCTTGGTCGCGTTGGACTCGGCACGACCACCCAACCATGCGGAGAGTATTCGCGGCGAGTTCAAGACATTGCGCTTGCGGCGATTACACTCAAGAATGCTCGGTAGCCCACGTCGTCTGGCCGTTGGCGACCTAGCGCACGGTCCAGCAGGTCGCGTGCTCCTGTGTACATAACGTTATATGAATCCCATTGAACTGCATCCCAAGGAAATCCCATTGAACTGCATCCCAAGGGGATGATGCAAATCACGACATACGGCCAAACAGTTCAAAATTTTCTGCCACCCATTAACAAGTCAGCACATTTTGGCCAAATAGCCTGTCGAAAAAGTTAAGTCGTGAGAGTGGTTAGGGTGATTTCACTACTGTACCTCATTGCAATATCCGGACAATTCTCGCACAACACCGCGTTTGAGGAACCCTCAAAATACCCTAAATAACATGATGAACGGCTGGGGTGCGCATGTGTACAGTAGGAGGAGATAGCGAAATTCAGGTGTGGTGAATCCACACCTGAAAGTAACGTTAGAGGTTTCAGCCACTACGTAGGCACGACTAGCTGATAGTGCATGTACATTGCTACAGCTGCATCGATGGCAACCCCTATGTCGTTTATAACCACCCCACGGCCTTATGTCCCCGCCCTCCACAACGATTCTGCTTGTGGCTTATCTCCATGTAAAACCACGTAACCGCCATTTACGAGCTTAAAACCACCATTCACGACATCATAAAGTTAGCTCATAGTGTATGTAAACCCCTACACCTCCACAGCCCTTACTGTATGTATCCTCCCTTCCCCTCACAATATTCGACTTGTAGCATCCCCCCAGCCCAATTGTCTAGCACAGTGTGCGTCTTACAACGCATACATTGCTCACTCATATCATTCATTCTTGGTTCGAAGTGGCAAGCATTTACCGTCTGAATTTAAACATCCCACATATGTCAGAGCACAAATATCAACAACTGGCATTGCGTGAGATATTGTGTAGCTCAATTCGGATTAGGCGATACGAGTGGATGGAGTATGATGCACTTGACAATTGCACCATAACGTAAAAAACCAGTTTAAGATAACTTAACCAATTTAGGATAACTTTGTACTGTATTGCCCAATCACACCTCGTTATTTGTTCGAGTCAAAACCTCTGTCATATAATGCTGACCATTCACTCAAGTGAATGAAATGCAGAAACGGCGTAGAAGCCATCGGTAACAGTCATTCAAGATTGGGTTCGAAGTACCCTAGTCGACACGGGCCATATTGGGTTGGATCTGAGGTTTTGTCGAGTGTTAAACTCGGTGGACATCCATCCACAATAGAAATATAATTCTATAAAACAGTACCCTTGTATAAATTATATGCAACCTGTTGTAACTGCTTACGCTAAACACAGAATTTCAATGCCCCGACATTTACATACTTTAAGATAAAAAATGTTATCCTAAATTTGTTATCAAAATGTGAGTACAAATGCTTAGAAAGTAGCAAATTCATCTGTAAAGTTCATCGCCTAAACTGATAATTCGATTATGCAGTCAAAGCGGCGCGTCTTGTTTATTGGAATCACTATTCAAAACTCAAATATCGTAACGGACTCAAAAGTTATGTCCATTCTCCTCCGACTCCTCCAAAAAAGTTATCTTAAATTGGTTTTTTACGTTAACGTAAAAGTCCAATTTAAGGGTGCTCGATCCAATTTAAGGTGCACGCCAATTAGCCAATCAATTCCTACAAAGACAGTTTTTAACCTAACCGCCCAAAAAATATGCAAATGGGTATACAAAGACGAAGCTCAAAATGGTCCACCTTAAATTGGACCGCTTGTTTGTGGACAAAGTGGAGTGAATGATAACGAATTATAACAGGAATCATATCGCATTCATAACTCCCGAATAGGCCTGGATTTTGGCTTTATGTAACATATTGTAGAATTATAATCCGGTACCTACTTACATGCCCCAGCGTCTCGGAAATAGTGTTCTGAAATTGGACTTTTACGTTATACCGGTACCTTTGAACAATAATGTATACAGTAATTGATTTGACAGACTGAGATTCCATTGACTGTGAGGTAACAGATATCAAAATACAGTGGCAACTACTAGAAGTAGTCGAATCGAATATTACTACTCATAGGCACATACTTGTAGTACATCATTTGCACCAATCAATGTACGCTCTGACCACACAACTCGTGATACAAGCAATGGCCATAATATTGTAGTCGTGGGCGCTTTCAGTATGCGAACATATATACAGTACTTAAATTAAAAAACGACGGCAGTATCCACCACCATCGTGGTTATGTCCAGCCGCCAGCCACCTGAAAGGCCCACAGACAGCACGCAACAACCACAGATTACAGGTCTAGCGCTTCAAAAGCAGTCACCGCCAGGTTGGCGTTGTCGGCACGAACTTGGGCCAAGAGGTTTCGGAAGGTCACGACTTCTTTGGCAAATATGTATTTGTGGTACACTTCCGTCTTGTGTTTGAACGTGAGGAACGCGTGGTCCATGTCGACGGATGAGGCGGTGGCGGCGGCGGCGGGATCCACGTCGAATGGAAGGAACGTTTCGTTCATGCGGAGGCCGGATGCCACGGCCATCTGCTTGATGATCGTGGACGAGCCCATGCGCTCTGCCACTGTCCTGTGTAGTAGTACTAGTAGTACTAGACATGGAAGAGTAGTAGTAGTACTAGTCGTCGTACCAGTTGGTCCAGTTGCGCTGGATGCGGTCGACGGGGAACTTTTCGTCTTCGGTGATGCTGTGTGCAAACACAACATACCGATTCGCTTCGACGAATTGCCGCATGAGGATGTTCTGGGAGTATGCGTTTTGAGAGGTTGACCCGTACGACGACTTGTTGCGAAAGTACCGGACGTTCGGGTCGGGCGAGTCCATGGTCTAGTATGCAAACAAACAAAAGATTAAGTATTAGAGGTTCGTGGGCGTCCAGGGTATTATTTGAAATTAGCGGAAACTGCACAAATAGTTTTTGAGGCACAGATATTGATACAACCAACAGTTATCGGAAAAAGTCATCGCTTCGTTAAACACCGAGTACATTGATATTGATTGCCATGTCAATTATGTCGAGTATACAACCCAAATACAGGGAGAAGCGCAGTAGAAACTAGTAAATCAAACACCAATAATATGCACATGTATTGGCAGAGAAATATACAGTCAACACTCTTCCTATGGTAGACACAATGGTTACGATTCCAAGGATAAAAGACCCTCGTATACAACACCAATCATGAGATAGTTATGCTTGTTCGAACGTGGAGCAAGCGATATGGAGACTGTATCGACACCAACCAAATGTAGACATGAATACTAATCGGTAGAAGACTTGAGCCAATACAGATGGCAGGAACGATCCTCCTCCGAATCTAATTAGTGTGAGACCAGTGTGTGATACAGGACAAACTTTGGCGTATCAACCAAAAAAATCAAACAATCGATAGATTTATAATCAACACACTACATTTTCGGTAAAAAGGACAATAGCGACCAATACTACTCACATCGGCTTTGCCTTCAAAGTACTGGCGTCGTAGCACCTGGACCACCTCCTCTAGCGTGGCATCTTCGATGCGTTGCCGCGCCTTGGACATATGGTACGAGTTCTGGTTCTCAAGTGGGTAGATCCTCACATCGCTGCACTCGGCAAGGGACGCCGGGAGGCCGCAGTGCTGGATCATCATGTCGATGTTGTGGTATAGCTGTTTAGCAATCCAGTCAAATCCAAGCAGCCGAGAGCTTTCGTGGGCCACAAGCGTCGAATTGCGCCACGTTTGCTTGAACGTGTCTGGCATGACCTACATGTAAATATATATATATATATATGTTGTCGAGTATTCGGGTTTACAGTAGCATCATACCATTGCAAACAACGGCCGACGACGTGCATATATATATATATATATTGAAGAGAGGGTGGAAAGATGGATGATATATCTTGCAACCCCAATAAGTAGATCCATCTAATAGTATGGGCCTGCAAGCGATTTTATAAATATATAAGTATCTTTCAACCCCGACAAAAAAATGATTGTAACCATCAAATAGCAGGGATATGGCCAGCTTGTTGTACATACTTGAAAAATAATACTCAACATACCAACCCCACCGTGGATATTTCATGATTTGCAAATATTCAACATATAGTTCAAACTATTTATAAGTGATGTAGAGCAACATAAGTACCGGTAAGTGATGTGAAGAATGCACCCATTGGTGCATCACGGCGGCGACGTTGTAGTACGTGTCGACTTTGTGCGTCAAGTTCTGGCGCTCGGTCTCGCTGGACGCGGTCAAGGCCTTGAAGATACTCGACACGTCCTTCCACGGCAACATGCCCATCGCATTCCCGTCGTTGTCGTCGCCATTCTCGAGGAGGTTGCCCCGCCGCCGCTTGGCCAGTGCTTTGATCAATCGCTCCAACTCATTCGCTTGATTTCGAAGCGTCGTCACTTCCTGGCGTTCCGCTTCCCGGAGCTTCTTGTTGCGCATGCGATTGTACTCCTTCTTCTTCTCGTACGGATCTTTGGGATGTCCTCCGCCAACCTTTCCTTTCCCGTTCATTGGCCGTGCTTCGCTGTCCAACGACGTCGTCGGTGACACCAACAAGGACGTGTAATCCATGGAGAACTCATCCACATCGTCGTTCAGCAAAGAGTCGTCAAAGGATGCCTCATACGTACCTTCCACTTCCTGGAACATCACGTCCATCTCACTCTCCAAGCTGTTGTCCATGGTGTTGGCGGCGGCGTCAACGGCCGTAATGTCCTAGGCTTTGGTGGTGGTCAAGGAAGTTTGTTCACGCAATGCATACAAAAACCAAGATGTCAACCAGGTATCCGGATATTTAGACGGTCCACAATTACTACTTCGAAGGACTGTAATATACTACGTATTACTTCGAAGTACTAGTATATTACAGTGTACTACGTATTACCTTGTATGAAGTACTACAAGGTAATACTTCGAAGTACAGTAGTAAGCGCCACGAAGGGTTAATACTATTAATTGTAGCAGTCGTCTCATGATTGCACTAGTAGTACTACTATCAATAATAGTACCTACCCAATCTCCAGTAGTATTACTACAGTATCATTACTATCCGACAATGTAAAAATTCGTAGTAAATTCGACGAATATATTGTTCATTCTTACCCTTGAATACCGATACTTGCATTTGAGTATCTATTATCCAAGGTTCCAAGTGAATCACAATGTCGAGCTGCAGCAGCTCCATGACAGCACGAGGGTGTGCCCACTTGGCGATAGTGTATGTGTCGGAAGGCCGATGTCCATCAATCCTTAGCGAGTTGGCCGTGTTTGCAGCAACGGCCACAGCAACTGAAGCAGCTCCTCGTGCGTTGCTGGCACACTCGTTTGCAGATCCCACGTACAACCGCACAAGTTTCTACTTTGTTGGCTCGCACGTCGCGGCGTCCGCGAGCTCCTTTGTCAAGGCGGCGCTCGCGCGGCTGGAGTTTTCGACGCATCGCGGCACGCATCCAACACTTGGGACGGTGGATCACGTGTGCTTTTCCCCTCTAGGCACTGCTACTGCGCTCGACTCGGCATCCGAAGCGTCGACGTTCGCGTCGAGCTTGCACTCTGCAGTGCCCACGCTGCCGATCTATGGATATGGTCCGAGGTTGACTGGGTTGTGTCTCAAGGACATTCGCAAGTCCCTTGGCTACTTCACGCCTACGACCACTGGAGCCGCGACCATAGGCAGGTTGCATGCACTGGTGAAAGAAAACCCTCCATCAGCCTGGACAACACAGCATGTAAATGCCAAAGGAATCGACCCAGAGCTGTTGTCTCCTGAACCGCACGGCGTCTTATGCATGGGCTCCGTGCCACTAGTGCTCAACTACAACCTGCGGTGCCACCCACAAGACTCGAAACTTACCGTGGCCAAGCTAACACGGCAAGTTCGCTGTATCGACCAGGTAATCAATCCATCATATGTATTGTGCTTTCGAGTGAAATTTCGTGTTGCGGCATGGTTTCTCGTTGGAATTTAAATCGTTTTGATTGGCTACTTCAGAAGAGCTCAAAATTATGAGCCAATCAAAACCTTCTCAATTGAACCAATCAGATCGATTGTGGATCGGTTTGGTCGGCGCGATTCGCTTGCACCCCCTCCCCAAATTTGTATCAAATCGACAATACTGTATCTCACGTTTTTTAAGTATAGTTTAGATTCCATGTTGATCGGACAGGGTAAATAAATACTGTATTAGGTGGAAGCCCTGACGTTACAGCATCAAGATGGAGCGTACGAGGTGGCGTGCAACTTGTTGAATTGTCAAGAGGGGACCCCTGCGCAAGTCTTGTCCGCGGCGGAGGCTGCCGCCGTGGAGGTGGGCGCACGCATCACAGACGCGTACTTCACGGGGCCGACCGAGGCCGCGCTGTTAGAGGCTTGGCGCGCTACAATTGTATTGGAAAGTGGAGTAAAAACAAGCTAACGCGAGCAATCAGTGATTTGCCAAAGTTGTGTTGTATTTTTCCCTTGACGATATCTCGTTCAGGATGGTAATAATTGAACATGAGAGTTGCATCCCCAAATTCATCGTTATGCATTGAAAGGGTGGAATAAAGGAGCAAAAACATTTGTAAAGTTTGTCGCTCAAACAGTAGTGAATCACAGATTTGCCAAAATGTATACTGTACTTGCTTAAAGTATTGCTTAGGTCGCGCTTCGACGAAACAAAACTACCATTTTACAGAAAAATAATAATATTCACAAGGTACTGGTATATCAATTGTGCAGGTCGGTTTCACAGTAAAGCTCCAGACTCGGCCGCTATTTACATCCAATGATATCAAACCTGGTATTGTCAAAGCGATTCGAATCTGGACCATGAGAAAATGGATTAAAGAACCGCCTAAGCCAATCAAATCACGTTCTGGTACATTTCTGCCAATCCAAACGTTTGAATCTGCAAAACCATATATATAACGTTTGGCTCTGCAAAACCATATATATACTAAGTTTTGTATGGTATAGTTTGTACACGCTTAAATTGGATCAAATGATATTGGCGAAATGACTCATAAGTCCAAATTTGGGTGAAATTGCAACAATATTCTATAGGCTAATGAAGCTTGGCAAGTCACTGATGCGTAGGCAAATCACTGATTGTTCACGCTATAGTACAGCACAGTCAGGATATGCGCTCTCAACAATCCTTGTGAGCGGATCTCTTTGTTAAATCACTACAGTCACATGCATGTACTCTGTAGTACTGGAGTTTGCCTCCCATCTTATTCGGAGACCATGCTCTATGTGCGTGAAGCAATATGACGTTATCCGTACGTTATTACTTGAAGTATAAGGAATATGAAAAATATCAAAAACCAAGTTTTGGTATTTGACGAAATTATGCACCAGGCAGGAACGCCTGCATCCCTGCCTGAGACACTGTATTCCGGAAAGCCGAACACACCTGTTATCCGGAAAATTGAGAATCAGGGGCTCGGATATCACTCTCAAGCATATACAGTACAGTAGATAGGAAGGATTTTATATTTCGGAGCCCACGCCCTTGACTGTTGAGTTCTCAAAGTTCTACTAACGTTAGTACTGCGTACAGTACTACTTGAAGTACGTAGTACTACTGAAATTAGTGGTAACGTTACGTGTACTACAGTAGTCCCCCGCAATAGGGAACCTTTGTTGGCGATATGTTTTTAGGGGTTTTCAATTTACACAAGTATAAAGTTAAAAAGGCATGTTTGATGGGTATCTCGATTCTGATTGGACAAGAGTTAGCATATGGTATTGGAAAGTGCTCGGATTCAAAAATGGACATCATATTCGGAGGGGGTTGATACCCTGGCAACCTCCAGAAGACAAATCGCACACCAACAACAATGCGCACATTATATTCCCCAAAGGTTGTTCATACTCTCGATCAACTCATACATCTCTTTGTCCAGTATACCCGTATGGCGCCAGCAGTTAGAGCTAAGCTTAGTAGAGGTCCGGTAGGCGAGGTTTGTGTGCTGATTTATGTAACGGATGCACGTCCATGTGGTCGCTCTGGGTGTTGAGCTAACGAGACATAGTCGCATAGTCGACTTTTGGGGCACACGTGGCAGCCCAAACGCATGCTGAGCCCAAATTCGAAATTCAAGTCCTCTCATGCCAGGATGGACTTGTCGTGCGTCAATAGTGAGCGCTTTTGCTCGACAGTGAGTCTCATCCGTGTCGAGGGTGACGGCATTTTGGCAACCAAGTGCATTTTCGCAACATGTGTCGTTTGAAATTTCAATCAGCCTCTTTAAATTTATTTTGCACCATCTTGTGAAAGAATACATTTTGCGAGGATATTGATTTATTGTGGGTTCCCTATTGCGGGGGACTACTGTAGTACTGTAAACGCATTTTGACCACTATATTGCGTTTACTGTAGTGTAAACACAAAATAAGTGGTCAAAATAACACCTCATCCCAATAAAAGCCAAATACTCGTCCAATTGTTCAGTACCGTATCGCATATCACCACTTGCGTATTATTGACATTGCACTTGACTTTTTTTAACACTTGGCAATTGTATCGACGATTCATGTCGCAAATGTTCGACTGCCGTCTCTGCGATTTCAAACTTGCAAGCTTTCACTTCAAAAGTGCAATCTCGACCAAAAGCAATGAGCAGCAGTAGCAGCTATCGGCAGTCGCTGCCTCTACCGCCCAACTTCTTCACATGTCCGCCGCTACGCGAAGACGAGATCAAGCACATGAAGCACCTGGCCGTAACCATCGCCACCGAAGTGGTACCGTACATATGCCTCGCCTTCTCCCTTGCATCTCAGACGCGGTGGTAGGTGGAGCACTCGCAGCTTCGAGACGGCGGCGTCGCATGGACCCTTCGCGCAGACGAAGGCAACATGCGCTTCTTCAAGGCGCCGGACCCGCTGCACCGCGTGGGCGCGCACATGTTTATGAGCGTCGTGGAGGTCGCGGGCACGTTGGATGAAGTGATCGACTTGTTCCGAACTGACACGACGTTCAAGGCCAAGGAGTATGTCAAGCGATTCGGCAAGGGGCTGCTGGACGCCGTCAACTTGTACACGATTGTAGACCCGACGCCGGACTTTCCCAACGAAAAGATCGCTGTGACGTGGTTTGCCATGAAGAGCCCGTTTGATAAGATCGTCGCCAACCGAGATTGTGTCATGCTCGAGGTACGCTACTTAATTGCTGTTGGTTAGTACTAGTAGTAGTATTAGTAGTATGGCTTGTACCATTACGGCAATAATGCCTCGTCATTTCTCGATAAAACTCGTGTTTTTTGGCATTTTAAGAAATTGTCCATTTGGAATTTTCTTCGTGTTTTGAATTTTCGATATATTAAACTACTAATAGATTCGAGTGCCATAACCTCATCGCGAGATTTGATTGGTTTTCCTGAACGTTCTTGTCGCTGATTGGCTCAGCATTATTATTTCTATGTTCGATAGTAGTATACCTTTTCTGCAAATTATTTGTTCGCCAATCAAATGTCGACTCCAGGGGGACATTTGAAGGACATTAACAATATATATATATTTAAATTTCGACTGTCACATTTGCTTTAGTGTTGTGGCCATGCTGTCCCATGAGTCGTACATATTTTCATAATCCTCATGTTTCAACCTGTACATTTCAGGTACATAATATTATATGTTGTAGTGCCAACACGAGTTTGAGTGGACTGCCGGGCGTCGGGCGTGGGTTCGTGGGCTGCAGTCGGTGGCTCTGCCGTGCTGTCCAGACATGCAGTCGACATTGGGGCTGGTTCGATCTACGCAGTACGGCGTCGGCCACGTCGTGCTCGAGTCCCTCGATCGCCCAGGGTACCTCCAGATTTCATTTCTCAACCACTTTGACGTCAAGGGCACCCCACCCGAGTGGCTGATCGAGTTGGGTATGAAGAAGCGATGCAAGAGCATCCTCGATATTGAACTGTACCTGCGCGAAGACCGCCTCGGGCGGGGGGTTGTGCTGTCGCCGGCGGACTTTGTACCACTAACAAGGCGCCGGCACTGCTTTCTCTGTCGAAAGCGGTTCCGTCCGTGGACGAAGCGGTCTAACTGTATGAAGTGCGGCGAAGTCCTCTGCCGCGGATGCAATCCCTCGTGGAATGTCAAGTTGCACCACGGAACCGTGCACTCTATCATCCAAGCATGCATTCGATGTGCCCAGGGCCAGCAACATCCGGATAATGTGTTGCATGGCGACGCGATTCACGGTACAACTACTACACACAGCCACGCCAGTAGCAGCAGCAACGGGAAGATTGTTGAACCTCGTCGCATACACGCACCGTCGTACATCTTGAATGACGAGTATGATTACGCCGCAGGTCGTGCCAAGTATCGGGGATCGCCGTCGTCGGTTGCGTCTACTTCGTCAGTGTGGACAACGTCGTCGGGGGTGACCAAGAGACAGATGGGGCGTCGGTTCTTATCCACCAGTTGCGTTGCTCCTGCCTCCCCCCAACATCAACCTTTTCTGTCGACGAATCACTTGGTCCTGCACGATGTCACAGACGACGACGTGGCGTCTCGAAAACAAACCAGTAGCCGTAGCCGTACTAGCAGTACGAGTGACGATGGCGGCAGCTGTAGTGAAGCCGTGTGGCTAACGCTGTCGCAAGGTCGTGGCGGCGAGTTTGTCGTGCATTCGCCAGCGTCGATGGGTGGCGATCAACAAACCAATCACAACATCGATCGTCACCCCGTATCGTATATCGAGGGTACTCATCTCCACCACCACCACCACGCTAAGATGATAACTGCACCGTTGCTCCTTCCATCAACTTCTACGAAACAACACGGACACCAACGCGTGCTGAATCCCCACCATCCTGCGACGACGTCCGACGGCCGAGCGGCGGCAGCAGCCTGGACAACTCCCTCGGCCATCACATTGCGACCATCTATAGATTCCACGGCCAGCGATGACCTGCACATGCTTACCACTCAATGGACGATCGACCGTACCCGATATCGCCATCGCTCGTCGTTTGATCATGACACTCTAGACAAAACACAAGCACGTCACGACACTTCTCGTACGACGTCCCAACCAACAAGGGACTCAAGTTTACATGGCCCTATCTACTTGGAATGACTTTGTTCATCTCGATAGTAGGACCAACCCAACTTTGTAGTTTTTTACATGTAATTGAGTTTGGATTAACACTTCTTGAAGACATTCCTTGTTATCCGGATTCCCCAGGAGGGACGGATAAATCCTTGCGGAAATAATCCGGGGAAACCGGGGATCGAACCCCCGACCTTTGGGTAGTTGTTATGAGATGTACAAGAGTTTGCGGGAAATGACCAAAGCACAGCCAACCTCAAACGAATATGCTGCTATACCAAGCAGCTCGATGGCACTAGGTCTTATAGACACACTAGGTAGGGGCTGAGGACTTTCGATTGGCCTTTCGACGAGACGCGACAACCGGGAACGCAAGGAGTACAGTGACTTCAGCTCAAATCTGTTGGGTCATTTGGACCTGACAGGTGTATCGTCGTCGTAAGAGGATAGAAATGAATTACTTGGAGAAGGACCGTTTGGTGGTGTTTGTCGATGGTGGGGGCTGAATAAGGGTTGTTGTTAGGCAGAGGTGTTACAAGGCGGAAAACATCGCTTGTTTACACCTTCGTGTGGCGGTGTGTACCTACAGAACTCTAGTCCAGCAACAGCCCAACGACGTTCTTCGTATGTACAGTAGTGGCCTCCGCATCGTCGAAGCGGAAAGTACAATCAAGAGGATATGTATGTACCGGTACTACACCACGAACGAGGGCAAGATGCTAAGTACGTAATCTTATGGATTGCAATCGCCTTCGACCAGGACAGTTGGTACAGAGGTGATCACCGCTGGGGGTTTGGTAGTACTTTGCCAGAACGCATTGGACAAAGATGATCGTGGTGCATTTGGTTGGCTAAACAAGTTCTACTTACAGATCATCGAGTGTTTGCCTTGTCCTCGCGGCGGCGGAGGTGGCGGCGGCGGCCTGTGCATTGAGAGCGCAGAATGATGGAAAGAAATCCAGCTTGCCCAGTTTGGAATGAATTATTCCCTCATTAAAACAGTTCCACTGTTGTTACGACTCGAAATACTACTGTTTGGATGAGGGAATAATCCCATCCGGATACACCTTTTCGCCCGTAGCCCTGTAACCTGGGACTCCGTCCTACTCCCGAAAATACATACGATGCTAAATCCCCGGGGTTAACTGCATCACTGGTAGTGATGCACTTAACCCCTAGTAAGAGCCGAGTTTACAAAGCATAAGCACTCAAGTTGCAGTGTTTTCTGAGAAAAACAACGTGGGATGGGTTTTATGAGGGAATTATCCGTTTGGAACCTGAAAAGTTGCAATAGGAGTTGTTTCTGCGTCAAAGTAACATGTTACAAGGGAAATGTCCCTTTTTTGGACCATCTTTAGTAGGCATTCTCCTCGTGGACATGCTACGTAGGGACGATCATGTGCCCACATTCCATGGGGATCCTTCCCGTGATGACAGTTGCATATACACATGTCTCACCCCATCACATGTCCCACGTCATCGCATGTCATGTGGTGTGGTTGGTCTCAGCGTGCGAGGTCCGCCACTCTCCCTTCTCCCTACGTCATGACAAGGCATCAACTCGTCCTTCGTATCCTCATAGCAGCAGCATGCGTGTCTGCCTTCGTCCACGCCGACCTCCCTTTTTGTACACCTGACCATGTCCAACTCGCGCTCGAAGCTACCTACCCCCACCCGTCGCACCAGTTGTGCATGAAGGATGCAGGCATGCAGAACAAAGTGTACTTGAGCTCGCGATTTACGCCGTCCCTGACTCAAGTGGGGGCGTTCTTCAACTCGAAGGCGTGCCGCGAGACGTTTGGCGTGATTATGGACGCCGTCAAGAACAACATGCCCATGTGCATGTACAGTGAAGCTATTTCGAGTAAGCAACTAAGCGCCCTCACGTACGACCAGCTCAAGACTCTGTACACAGCGTATATCGAGTCCCTCTAAGTATATTTATATAACCAACCATCCCCCTCCTCCCTCTTAACTCTTAGTCTGTTGACATCAACTGGGCAATCCAGTTAACGTCTCGAACATGCTTCGTGCCACATATTTTTTCTTTCTTTATTGTTCACCGGTAGTACAGTTTACAGCAGGAGTACATGTAGTTCCTCGTTTAGGGGCGTGGGAATGATGCCTCGTTTACTGTTAGTTTATGCAAGGACACAGACACTTCACGTGTTCATGCTGTGGCTACCACGAACATCCAAAGTAGTTTCCATGCAGCGCTGACCCTCTTTCCATCAAGGTACTGTGAAGCTAAAGTATTACTACGTAGTACTACTCTATTAATACTACGAAGTACGACTACTTCAAGTACAGAGAACCCCGGAAATATCCGACAGGGGTTACAGCAAATTTTGTATGGAGATGTCGCCAGAGTAATAATATTCATTACTTTTTTATTGTTAGATATGATAGAAATTACGAGCGTAACGTTACATGAGGAAATATACGGTAACGTTATCGTAGATTTTGGGTCATATCATAAGGACGTCGTAGGAGTACGGGACATTTGAATTATCATGGGCCCACCATTAGATGTACTTTCGGGGGTAGGTATTTGCATCAGTTGATGTAGTCATTTCTTTGCGACGCTATATGGACGATCGTTCTCCCTGGTGATGACACCACCTCGAAATCCACTTTTTGCCCCCCCTTTTCATGTATCCTGCAGCTAAATGCACTAAGTACACAGTCTGCAATGCAGGTGCCCCGGGTTCAAATCCCACCGAGGGATATATTTTGTCAAGTGATATACAACATGACAAAAATATTCAACATTGTTATTTTTAATCACCTACTACAGAAATCTATTGGATTCACGACGGGGGGTTATCCAGAGAACACTCCTACCGAGCACATAATTAAGATCACAACACAGTATCTATTATTTACACAACTACAATGTGGGGACGCGGAATTGCTTTTTCCACCTAACGTTGGGCGCTTGGCGTTGCGTCGAGTCGTCGCAAGTTCTGTGCGGCGCTTTTGCCAGTCGATCCACGTACTTCGAGGTATTCCATGCTCCGCACAGAACTTGCGATGGCTCGTTGCAGTGGCTTCGAACATAGCCAGGAGCTTTCGCTTTTCGTCGATGGAGTATGACTTCTTGCGGTGTCGCGTCGGCATGATGTCAAGTGAAGTGTTTCAAATTTTGAATTTGAATAGGCCAATCATAAACTTTCATTAATACTGCTTTGTGATTGGCTTCGTGATGGATAAATTCAATTTCAAAGGTGCGTCGACGATGAATAAAATTACATCAATTTAGACCGGTGGTCGGATATTTTGTGGGGGTCGGACTTTTCCGGGGTTCTCTCTTGCGATGGCTCGTTGCAGTGGCTTCGAACATAGCCAGGAGCTTTCGCTTTTCGTCGATGGAGTATGACTTCTTGCGGTGTCGCGTCGGCATGATGTCAAGTGAAGCGTTTCAAATTTTGAAATTGGATAGGCCAATCATAAACTTTCATTAATACTGCTTTCTGATTGGCTTCGTGATGGATAAATTCAATTTCAAAGGTACGTCGACGATGAATAAAATTACATCAATTTAGACAGGTGGTCGGATATTTTGGGGGGGTCGGACTTTTCCGGGGTTCTCTGTACTACAGTATGTAGTAGTAATAGTATGTGGTGCATCCGGTATTGAATACTACCGGTATACAGTAATAGTACTACCGGTAGTACTTCGGAGTACAGTACTAGTATGTGACAACAATCGAGATGGATATAGGAAATTGCGCCACGACAGTAGTAATAACTCACTGTACGTACCGACCTTTCGTCTGTCTACCTTGTTGGTCAGTCAGCCCAATCCTAGCTGCAGTAGCTTCGTCAAGAATCTCACCTTCCACTGTCGCCTGCACTGAAACGATGTCGCTTTCACTGAAACGATGTCGCTGGTGGCACGAGTGGTCTGCCCATTCCATGTTTTCCATCAAGTGAAATATAACTACATACATGTTCATGCAATTCCAATCGTTAAAGAAGCGAGAGATGAAAGCACGTTCCACCTCCTGACGCCACATCACATCATCGCTTCTCTTTCGACCGTCTGAACGTTCAACATGCATCACAGTTCGTTGGATCAGCTGACATTAATAGCATTTCGCTTCCCTTTTTGACTTGTTCACTTTGAACTGGTCACGTTATCGTTACTATGGTGGCCAAGTTGCCATGTACTACCTACTTTATGTGTCCGCCCTTGTCCGTTGACGAGAAGCATCACCTGAAGTCCCTTGCCATCGATACCGCCATGCGCATTGTATGCTCATTCACATGAATGTGTACAAACATGATGCATGCCATCGTAGGTCCAGCTAGCTCAGATGATGGATGCAGAGTCTTCGTGTACTAGTAGGCGGCTGCAAAAGGAAGTCGACGGGGCGCTTCGCATCTACAAAGGCACTCGAGTCCACGAGCACAATAGCTTCCAAATCACGTCGCTGTACTGTGGCCACGTCACGATCGAAACCACGCTCGACGAAGCGATTTACCTCTTCCGGACCGACGGCACTAACGCGCGCAAGACCCTTCATCAACTGCGGTTTGGCCATCGGCAGCACAATGCAAACAACACCACAACGTTGTAAAACATCGTGGAAGCTCTGCCTGTTGGGGATGAATCGTCGGCTGCCCGTGGTCTTGTCACGCGAGTGCTCCTGCCTCCACTTGACGAATGTGTCTTGGAGGTATTTATTGTACATACAGTATGTTGAAAATGTCAACCCAAAGTCACACTATTTAAGGTTAATGTTATTACTGTTCATCCGGATACAGTATCTGTACATTTTGTAAGGAATTTGAATGCAACTTCTTGTTGCCACAACAGGTGAGCCATCGCTTCGACTGGCCGGCGAGGGATGTCCTTCCTGACGCCGCGCGCAGCGGATCTCCGTGGTTGAGTCGTCGTCGCAAGGGATGGGTGCACGCTCGCAAGTCCGTAAAGCTGGCGTCATGTCCCGACTTGCACGACACGTTAGGATTTGTCCGCGTTCAGAACCACGGCAGCGGCGTCATGTTGCTTGAATCGGACGCTCGACCGGGATTTGTGGACGCGTATAGCTTGGACCACCGTTCGCTACCTAAATATCGTACTGACGACATGTCTGGGATCGTGCGGCGGCTGTTGGCGCGAGCCACGACCTCGGAATCTATCGAACGCATTCAATCCACGCTTGGCCACCTCGGGTGGTACGTGCACGAGGTGCGGCTCAACCAAGGCACCCCGCTGTTGCTTTCCAACAACAACAGTAATGCCCCTCCTCTGTGGGCGTCCCAGTGCCACCAGTGCCGGAAACGGTTTCCTTGGCTCAAATGGAGCCACAAGGTGCGATGTGCCAAGTGCGGCGTCGTCGTGTGTCGACGCTGCTACGCCCACGTCACACATTTGGCCAACGACGGTGTCGCAGCTTTTCGAAAAGTGCCGGTGTGTGTAGACTGCTGCGACCAGGCGCTGGTGGCGCACCGGCAACGCGCGGGACAACCAATTACAACGAAGGCAAAGACAGCAATCTCGAGCTCACCGGAAAGCTCGTGTGCGTTGATTTAAGATTTTTCTTGGCAAACGTGAAATACCCTCTCACGATTGAAGGGTGATGGCAAAGCTAAGGCGTAGTCCTACCCTCGATGAGCGTATTTGAGTGATTCACACTACTGAACTGTCCGGTAACGTAACTGGGGAGCAATCAGTCGACTTGGACGCGGCAGTTGACCATTTTCCAGCGACGAATAACCAAATCAGCGAAGTAATAATAATCTTATACCGCCACAAAACCACAAAAAAGTTATTTAAAATTAATAATAAACCACAATTTTTTTAAATAAAATATTCAGATTAACAATTATAAAAATAGATAAACCAGTATTTATTAGCCATAATAATATGTCAGTGTGTGCTTAGAAGTACAGTGTCGCTACCGTGTATTAATACTCAGCCCAACATATTGTCAAGTCGATTCGACATTGGAGTACTACAGAAGTAACAACCAAATCGGCAGTCAATCGATCGACCAATCAAAACCCAGAACACGAATCAAGGAGCCAATCAAATTCTCGCTTCAACCATATTCGTGTATGTGTGAAATTAGTGTGCTGGGCGACACCTTTTACACACAAAAATCAGTACTGTAGTAGAAATCGATCGAAATCAGCACAAAAATAAAAAAAACTTGACTGAAAGCACAATATCAACACATGCGACTACTTGGAGGGGTGTATATTATGTATTCTTGTCTCTTGTCATGGGAGTATTACTCTACAGTATTCACCCTGGTCGACATTTCACAGTTGAATCATTCAACGCGTTGCCACATGTACAAAGATTAGCTCAAATTGGGAAAAGAAGTCAAAAATATAATACTGCCTCTACAATATTTCTTGTAATCACTTTGAAATCACAAGTATGAACGTAGGATAGATCTATATATAATTCTACTAGATTATCCGTCTAACGTGATCATCACCTTCAAAAACTGCGCCGCCATTTCTACTTTTGGAATGTCCTATATGTTGAATCCAAGGCTAACAGTGAATTTCACCGGTTTCCATTTCGTAGTCACTAATTCTACGAATACATTCGTTAGGTATGGCTACTATTTCGACATATGGCTCCTCGTAGCTTTGGCAGTGACACTGTTGCAGTCGTTTTAGGTGTTGCGACGGTCGAGTTATCGTAAGGTTGCGCAGTGTTGCGTGGTGCTGCTTTGGGTCGCAGCGACGACAGCATCGACGGCTGCTGTCCTTTGTGTCTACATTGTGGTGAGAATAGTTGTATGTCATTGCATTTTCAGTCAAAATTGCCTATTATTTGGGGGATTGATGAAAAGATCGCCAACTAATCGAGCAAAGGAGTATGATTGGCTATAAAGAATGAAGGTTGCAATAGGATTGGCTAAAAATATTCGATTGATGCATTGCAGTCTCAAAGATACCTGTTAAAATTAGTTTTATCGAAGGTCCGGCGATTGTTCGGCGGTTGATTCAACCAACCGCCAACGGAGGAAATTAGGAGTAGAACAAATCACAATATAAATAGGTCCATTGTCGACAATTATGTCAATTTACAACAACAAAAATAATCCAGTATTTGATTATAAAAGAGGCAGATTTTTTAAAAGATGTAACTATGGGGGTGGTAGTACTGTAGTACTGTAGTAGTAGTACTAGTAGTACTAGTAGTAGTAGTAGTACCTCGGGGGTCGAATCGTTACTCGTTTGATGCCGCGGTGAATATCTCGAGAGGCCAAAACCGGGATAAATTGGTTTGTTCTACAGCAACGAGGTCATAAATGGCTGCGCAATCACGCAATCCCAACAAAGATATTATTATAGAAAAGATATTGTGCATTTCATCCAAAATTATTTGGACTTGTGTGAGTTATTTCGCCAAATCCTGTAGCATATTCGAATCCATTTGATCATTCAATTTAATTTAGTTTGTACAAACTATACTATACAAATCTTAGTATATATATATATATGGTTTTGCCGAGGGCCAGAGTCGAGTCCAACGTTTGGATTGGCTGTAATTTACCAGAACGTGATTTGATTGGCTTAGGAGGTATCCATTCTTCTCATAACATATTCGATTATTCTGCTGAGAGCAAGCTCTAGTTTCGAATCGATTGGACAATATATAGACAAAACGTACAGGTTTCTATAGCGTGGTAAGACCAGTTTCAACCGCGAAGCCGACGACGACGAGGGGGGCGGGGGATCCTCCAACGATGTAGAAGTTGCTGTGGATTCTGACGCGTAAATGACCCGCGATGTGCGCGTTTGCATCGGATGCGGGGCTGAAAATGGCCATAACACGTGTCGCAACAGTGGCTGGAGCTGCAGAAAGGCAATTGAATGAACAAGATGAAATGAATCTGCGACAGGGGATGGATATGATTATTCCTCGTACGTGCAACGGCATCACATGTTTCCAAAGGCGGTCGACCATGGCGTCGTGCAGCTGCTGTACCAAACATGGTTTCGGTGCCACCTATCAAAAAATTAAAATATAAAAATATATAAACACTGTATATATAAACATTTGTATGCTAAAGTGTATATTATATTGCATGAAAGGGCGTCATACAAGGTCAATTCCTTCGTCGTCGTCTGACGCCCCCGACGAAGCAAATGTGGATTTATTCTCGTCCAATGTTTGTTGGGTTGAGCTGGGCGGGTGGTGCATGTGCTGGCATATGGGTTCGTCCAAGATGCCGTGGCTACGTCAACCAACCACCGCACATGTCGGTTATGTGGCGAAAATATACATGATATATATATATTGCTTGAAATGTATATATCCCATATAAAGTAGAAATCGATTTATATATATTTACTTCGAAGTACATGCTTGTTCACCTAGAAGTAGCAAAGTAAATGAATACTAATCAATTTATATATAAAACGCTATGCTTGTACATACCGGTATAGCAAAGTAAAATGCAATTTATATATGTTACAAATATAAATAGCAAAGTTAGACCAATTTGTGTATATATTTGCTAGCACCTGTACAAAAGTAAAAAAACGATATATATATATATACAATGCTTGAACATATAGCAAAGTAAAAAAGAAATTTATATATATATATATATATATATATATGCTTGTACATATAGCAAAGTAAAACCAATTTATATATATATATGCTAGATTCGTCATGGCATTAATAAAGAGGACTATACACAGTAGATAGAAGGTGATGGGGTATGGGGTATTGTCGATTTGATACAAATTTGGGGAGGGAGTGCAATCGAATCGCGCCGACCAAACCGATCCACAATCGATCTGATTGGTTGAATTTCATTGAGAAGGTTTTGATTGGTTAATAATGTTGAGCTCGTCTGAAGTAGCCAATCAAATGGATTTAAATACCAACGAGAAACCACGCCACAACACGAAATTTCACTCGAAAGCACAATACGTACGTGGCAAATACTTCTTCGTCGGACACGAATGTTGGTGTATGGTAACAGCGTTGAATGGAAATACCGCGGACTTCCATCATCGATGGTTGACCACTGAAGTCTACGACGTCGATTAGGTATACTGTATGTAGGTACCTTGGATGGTTCTGGCCAGTATACCTTGCATGGACATGGCAGGTCGAAGGCGACTGGAGCTGACGACAGCGATAGGACGAATGCTGGTTGGAAGGGGAGGTGGAGCGGACGCGGCGGAGGCGTCGAGTCCTAGAACAACACATGAATTCGATGGTAACATGGACGAGATCGCTACCATTATGACCTTGGACCCGAAGGTAGCACGAAGAAAGCGCCCATTGCCCAAAGCAGTCGGTGTCAGAGCGCGATGTTGTCGCCTCGATATACGTTTGATGCATCTAAAAAGCAGGGTGGAGAACAACGTCAGAAGCAAATGGACATGGAAGCAACAAGGACGGGTCGAACCTTGTCTTCTGTCTGACGAAGCAGCACACGGATACGTTGGGAGGACTACATCGATCATCGACACACCCTGTCAGGTGGAGCAAGACTAGTTGCCGTACTTTATGGTGAAACTCTTCAAACACGTCGGGCATGCTGCCGTCGTCATTGTCGTCGTCGTCGTCGTGGGCTGCGGTTCCATCGTCCGACAAGCCCTCGAGCTCTACGTCGTCTGCATGAGTACTTCATACATTTTGTGTACATGACTAGTCGTCACCGCCGCTTCCGCTCACGTCTTCGTTGTGCGCCGAACTCCATCCGTCCGTGGACATGGGTATGCCGCCTTGTGAAAATGTCGGTTTCATTCGGATATCCGGATACACCCGGATAAGTGACATTTGAAAAGTGTGCGAATAGTTTCCATTGGCGGTATTTGATTGGCTCGTGCCGTTCGAAATCCCGTCTGTGATTGGCTTACTCTCGTGTACCATTGTTCTTTTTCGACACAATCCGGCATATCGCCGTCGCGTGCCATCCCGAGCGACCTGCCCTTGCATTTCTTCTTGTCACCAAGGCAGTCCTTTCATGTCTGCCGAAGAGCATCCGCCGGCGTTACCTGCGGTCCCCTCGACCGCCATCGGCGGTGGTGCTACTGCCCCGGTCGTGAGATCCACGCCCGAGAGAGCCGCCAAGATTCTCCTGCACGCGCTTGCCAAAAAGTATGCTGCGTCGGGCGAGAACAGCGCCGCCAGAACCCCCGAGGAGCTGGTGCGGCAGTCGATGGCCAACCCACGGGGCAAGCAACTGTGGGCAAAAGTCCGCGAAAACATCTCGGTGCTCGTGCCGCCCAAGCACAACGTCCGGTACCGCCGGTCGCTGACGCCGCCGCTCATGTTTGACCCAGACTCGGACACAAAGATCAAGTGGGATTTGGGTCTGGCGCTGTGCGTGCTCTACACGACATGCGTGGTGCCCGTGCGCATCAGCTTTGGCATCGAAGCCAGCGGGTTCATCTCGGTGTTTGAGATCGTGATCGACGTCTTGTTCTTTCTCGACATTGCGTTTAGTTTTCGTACAGGCATTGTCAACCCCACCACTGGCCTCGTACGTGTTTCTTGATATATATATATATATGTATATTTTTTGATATTGAGCTTTACAGATACATGACTCAAGGTGCCGTATTGCGCATGTATTGGAAAAGATGTGGAGAGTCACTATCAATGTCTGGTCTTGATGTCTGGATCGTTCCTAGATCCTCGCAACGACTCTTTGTTGTGACAACCGTTTTTGATAGGATTATAAATATCTATATATATCTACTATATATATACGTTGTAATCCGTCGAACTTTAATTGTTTGCATTATCGCTACAGTTGTAAATATATATTTATATATTCATTGCATTTGTTATACAATGGATACTACTGCAACAGTTTAAATGGCTTTTTTCGAGTCCACATCACACGTTTACATACAATGCCCCCATCGCCTGATTGTGGGGAAGGATGCCTTAGCCCCATTGTTTTTTAATCATGGCACACCAGTTGTGGATATATATATATATATATATATATATATATATATAATTATATGTATTAATTGTTTTTTTAATCATGGCACACCAGTTGTGGCTATATATATATATGTATAAATATATAATTAATATATGTATAATTATATATATATATAATTATATGTATTAATTGTTTTTTTAATCATGGCACATCAGTTGTGGCTATATATAATTAATATGTATATATATATAATTATATGTATTAATTGGAATGGGGGCAGGTATACTACAACAAGACCCAAATCGCACAATCGTACTTACGGGGGTGGTTCCTCGTCGACTTTGCGTCGACCATGCCATTGGAAAGTATCGTGAAAATCATGTACCCTGACACGTCCACCAACACTCTGCAGACGGCCAAAATATTCCGCGGACTCAAACTCGTGAGACTGCTCAAGCTTGTGCGCATTCGAAAGATTGGCAACATGATTTCGAAATTCGAAGAAGAGGTATATTTATATATATATATATGAGTAATCATAGTAGTAGTAGTAATAATAGTAGTATAGCTTGGACAATGATAGAGTCGTAGGGTGATGAGTCGACCGTGCTCCTCGTGAAACTTATTTTCCATGGTGGCACCAACACAGCAATATATTTCGACACCTAGAGAGTGTCTAGTATACTATACCTGCGTTGGCTAGCTGCCAACTGTTATATATATATATATATTCAATCATGAAATATTACCTGTCCACGTAATCCTTGGGATAGTATTATGATTTAGTACTTTTATTGCCCTAGGTGTTTGCCAACCAAAGCGTGCTGTCGTTGGTGAAAATTCTGCTGTTTTTGCTCTTTCTCGCACATTTGGTCGCGTGCGTGTGGTTCTACGTCGCCCAAGCCTCCCCGTAATACTATTTCTCAATGAATTTAAAACACTCAAAATATTAAAATATCAGCTGATATCGATTTTAATATGTGTAGATATTCGTGGGCGTTGGCGATGGGGTACATGTCCAACGATCACAACCACCAGTTGACTTTGCAGTACTTGAGCTCTTTATACTGGGCTATTGTCACCATGGTCAGTCGATATGTATCATAGTCGCCTATTATAGTGTACTATTAATAGTATAAATATATCTAGCCATTTTTAGTCAGTAGTCTAGTATGTCAAAGTTCACAAATTTATGTTTATAATGTATATATACATATATTTCTATTCCTCGAGTCAATAATTGTCGCCGTTTGTGTATATACTAAATCTATGCAACCCTATTCGTATTCATTCAGTATTGTTGTACGTCGAAGTTGACAAATATATATATATATATATATACTTTACACATAAGCCTCGTGTCACTCTTTTACCTGTCGGTAGATGACGATTGGAGACGTGTGTATAAAAATATATCGCCCTAATTCAATCTATAGTGCCAAAGATGACAAATATTATTAATATATATATATATCTCCCCGTGTCACTCACTTCTATATCATGTTGGTAGACTACGATTGGATATGGAGACATCATCCCCAAAACCAAAACCGAACTGATCATCGCCATGTCCGTCATGGTCATCGGCGTATCCATGTTTGGGTATGTGATTGGAAATATCACGGCGCTCGTGGATAATATCAACGCGTCCGGTCGCATGCAAACGGAGCGCCTCACCAGTCTCAAGGAATATGTGATGGTGCGCAACTTGCCCAAACAAACATGTACGACTTAGTCTGTACGAGAGACGCATCTTGGCTTGGAAATTATATATATATATATATTATTGATTTTATTTATTTATGGTTATTTATTTTAGTAGCGTCCTGTCCGACGATGCAACCGTCGATTTGATGGTTTATACTGTGGACATGGGATTTTTTGTAATGTCATTGCTATCCATTGGACATGAGTCACGACTTGTAGTTTGTTATTGTCCTGTAGCCAACATATTTGGATTTTAGAGCGTTTAGTTAATATTTGAATATATTTGTGCCGATTCACCAAATCCGTCGATCGATTGTTTGTACTGCATTTTGTATTGGAAACATTGGCCTGGGTCACCAAAGTCACAGACGAATTCGATGCGGATTGGTGTTTGATTGGCTATTTGACTCGTGTTGTGGAATTTGATTGGTCGATCGATTGTCTGCCGTTTAGTGCTGCTCATATTTTTTTAATCGAGCAATTTCGAGTCGTATTAACAATAATACCATCCATTTGGGTTGATGTTTTACGTGTTGCGATAGGAATATGAAGTACGTGGATGTTTGTATTCCGACTGTATATATATATATATATATACATACTTTGAAGAATATAATATAACGTGGTTATGTTGTACGTAGCCAAGCGAGTGTTGGACCATTTCGAGTACTTTTACAGCCATCGCTCCGTTTTTGACGAAGAAGCCATCTTGAACAATCTCCCGACTGTGATGCGAAATGAAGTGGTAACGTTCTGTTGGCTTATCGTACTATTCTCTCCGTACTCTTATCGTTTAACTATATATATAGTCGACCAAGTGGAGTCGTCGCTGATGTATATATATATGGTTTATTGTTGTTGTGCATAGGTGCACCATGTGCTCAACAAGTTCATTTCGAGGATTGACTTCTTGGCGGAATTTCACGAGGGCCTGGTCAGTGACATGGCGGTTGCCATGAATCCGTTTTTTTGCATCAAAGACGAAGCCGTGTACTTGCAAAATGAGATTGCTGTTCACGTGTTTTTCCTTACAAAAGGTACAAACCCCGAAACCCCAGAAACCCCGGAACCCCAGAAACCCCGGAACCCCAGAAACCCCGAAACCCCGGAATAACCCAATTCATCGTTTTGTAGGCACTGTGTCGTTGGTCAAGTCGTATCCGAACCAACTTGCCGACACCACGCTCATGACTTTGACGGGAGGTCAGCATTTCGGCGAAGTATGTCTAGAGGATAAAACCATATCCCAAAGCGATATATATATATATATTGAAAATATTAATATATATCTGTTGTATTGGATGTTTGTAGGTAGAACTATACCATCAAGTCTATGGCCAGGGAGTGCGGTTGTCGTGCGCAGTTGCAAAAACGTACTGCCAACTCACGTTTATGTCTCGTCAAGTGATTGAGAACATTGGTACGTCCACAATAATATTATCAATATATGCAGTATGCCTACATATAATATTATAATATATATATACTAATAGCGTATATGTGAATAATTATATGTTTAGGCCACACGTGGCCTGAAATCTTGGACCATTTTCGACTGAATTCTATCTCCAAGGTGAAACGGATGAGTAAACGCGGCTGCCTCGACAACTACAGCCCCGACGTACCTCCAACGGCATCCACCTCGACGAATTCTATGATAACCGACGATGGAAATGTGAAAAAGGTATATATATATATATATCGCGTGAATTTTATAGTCTTACACGCCACGCACTTAGCACAGTGCATCACTAATTCACATATAGTGTATTTAACGACTTTCAAAAACAATTAAATTTTTATTAAATATATATATAAATTCTTTTTTTCTAATTTTTTTAATAATTAAATTAATATTTAAAGGTTTATTTCCATACAAAAGGTTTTGTTCACGTTAAAACTCGTACGTTGTCGTGACTCCTCGTTTTCCATATTTGTATTGGTCTGGAGGGTGACAAACACTTTTTTCATTCTTTTTAGTCGTCATTTTTGAAGCAGTGGTAGGTCATTCAAGTTCTCGTATGCCTCCTATTTGAAACAAATAGTATCATGGAAATACTATTTATAAAAACAAAATGAATTCGAACGAATATATATATATATATATTGATACATATCGAGTCTAACTTTTGCTATTGTGTCGTGGGTAAAAGCACCCATTTGACGCCAACCACGCGTGGCACCACCATCTGCTCGCGGCATCATTGCGCAAGGGCGTGCCTGTGAAACCCACAGACGACAGCTCATCCAGCGACGACAACGACGACGACGACGACCAGCAGCACCATGACATGATGGACAAGCACCACCACTCGGAGCGAGAGCTCCACAACACCACCGCGCACACGACGTACGTCGAAACGAGGCGTTCGAGTACCGTGCGCGAGCCCAACCTCATGTCGCGCCCCATGTTGAATGAAAAACGGGTACCAAAATATATTATATTTATTGTACATGTCAGGGTTTGATTGGACGATTTGATTTCATAATTTAAACACGGATTCTTGGTTTATTTCATCACAGGCACACTGTCTTTAAACACAGACCCTATGTATATATATATGGTTGAATATCCAGTGGCCTGTGCAGCAAAGGAAGTCAAATGTAAACTAAAAATAGCTAAAATTACATAGGACCAGAATGAATGAGTTTGAATACTTGATAAAGGAGGATAAACTGTCCAAACAATATATATATATATATATTGCAGTAGTTTGTACACGCAAAACGATTGGACGTGTACCCAAAACTAAACTCTTTTTTTTTTTTTTTTCACTTTTGTATATTGTGCAATTCACGCCAATGAGGACATTTGAGTCATTTTGACAAATAGCGTTCGAATCCATTTGATCGAATTTAAGCTCTGAACAAAATATACTATACAAAATTATTATTTGTGTGGTTTTGCCCAATGCGGACGGGAACTCAGTCGGCCGAAGCATCAAACGTTTGGATTGGCAGAAATTCGACAGGACGTGATTTAATTGGCTTGGGGGGGTTCTTTGTTTCATTCTCTATATAGAGATTCTGCTCATGGCTCCCGTTTCGAATCGATTTGACCATTACTTTTTAAATCAAGCTCGACCTTTCCATGTAGCTGTATCACGTTCTTTGTATCATTTCATGTTGTATTGCCGATTGGATACAAATTTGGGGAGGGGGTGCAATCGAATCGCGCCGACCAAACCAATCCACAATCGATCTGATTGGTTGAATTTCATTGAGAAAGTTTTGATTGGCTAATAATGTTGAGCTCATCTGAGGTAGCCAATCAAATGGATTTAAATACCAACGAGAAACCACAACACAATGAAATTTCACTCGAAAGCACAATATCGGTCCTCTTTTTTCTTGTTTTTTCTTCTCCTGTTTGTGAGTGTTGAGGATGCCGTCAAGGGGCGACATTGTTTGTCCACATGTGTCATTGCAACGATGCTGCCGACTCGTATATATATATATATATATATTTAAAATATTGTTTTAAATTTCTCAACGATGCTACCGACTCGTATATATACATATATATGCATATTTAAAATATTGTTTTAAATTTCTCAACGAGGCTGCCGACTCGTATATATATATATATATATTAAAAATATTGTTTTAAATTCCTCAACGAACGAGGCTGTCGACTCGTATTTTATTTTTGCTTCCATATTGTTTCTTTTTTTCATTCTTTCACGAGGATGATTGTATATACATATAACAAAAAAAACAATATATATATATTGAAATATTGCTTTTTGGTATCACTAGGTTGCCCACAACGCGTACGTGTTGCACCCCCAAGACACGATGATTGCGAATTGGCAGATGGCGGTGGGCTCCGCAATCATTTACTCGACGTTTTTGGTCCCGTATCGCATTGGCTTTGACACCGACCCTCCCGACGACGAGCTGTCGCTCGATATGATCGTAGACATTGTGTTTGGCCTGGATATTCTGCTCACGTTTCGGCTGGCGTTTCACAACGCAGATCGCGTGCTTATATGCGACGCTGCGACCATCGGCACGACGTACGTCAAGGGCTGGTTCTGCATCGATGTGCTGTCGACGATGCCTGTCGACACAATCGTGGGGTATTTTACCACTGCGTCGTCTAAAGTGCTCAAGTCCACCAAGTTGCTGCGCGTATTTCGCGTCGCCAGACTGTTCAAGCTTGTCCGATTGCTTAAACTCGGCAAAGTCTTTAAACGCGTGCGCGATTCGATTCAGGTAGAGATATATTTATTTATTCATATTGGACAAATTGTAGTTTAGAATATTAGACAGAGCTCTTTCGATGAACGTCTATATAATATCGCCATGCTCTTGTCGTGTGTTTCGTATAACCCGTCCTCCGTTCGATATTATAATTGTGTGTCATATTTATATATATATATATATTTATATAATATATATATATATATTGTATCTATAAGTGTGTCGGGATGTAATACCATGTTATAGTATCAAAAGCTTTTCAGTTTTTGTATGTACTACGTAGTAGTGGTATTGTACAGGATTTGATGGTTTTGATAAATATATGGAGCTTGTTCCAGTGGCCATTTGCTCATACTGTACCAATTGATTGCTGTAGTTGAGTTTGTCTTTATGTTGGCTTTTTGTGGTGGAAATGCGAACGAATGTATATATTATACATATGATGAGGGTCCTACTATGCGATGATATGGTGCCATTATTGCTTTCAATGTCGTTTGTAGCAATTCACTAGCTTGAGGGGATGGTGCTGACATTGTGTTTGTCTAGTTGAGTCCGTCCACGGAGCGACTGCTCAAGTTGGTCATGATTATGATCTGCTTTGGGCACTGGTGTGCATGCATCTTTCACTGGATCATGCTGTTTGAAGAAGAGTTCGGGTTCGTAACTATATATATATATGCCCCCTTCATATCCAACGCCATATACTATTTGGCTTGTCCCCTTTCCCAGCATATCTTTGATATATATATATCAAATATCATAAAATTCAATATATATATATATGTACAAAACGATCAATACCATCATATTATATATGTCGATATGGAATATTATTTTGATCGCCTGCGGACGTGGTTCCCATATTATACATGTAAAGATATGGATTCTTTTTTGCTAGCCTGCGGACGTGGTGCACAGACTACTTCTTTCCGTACGACGAAGACCCGGGCGCATGTTCCTTCCGAGTACCGTCGGAAGATCGATACGTGGCAGCCATCTATTGGGCGTTCACGACCATGACAACTGTGGGATACGGAGACATAAAGCCGTTCAAGTTTTCTGTGGCTGAGATGACGTTCGCCGTGATCTGTCTCATGCTCAACTCGACAGTGTACGCGTACGTTGTGAGTGGCATCATCGATGTCATTTACAATTACAACCCGAGCGATCGAGAGTACCGCGCGAGGATGAATGACATGAAGGTAGGAGATTATATGTTTAAAAAATACATTCTCAACATCTTTTTTAATTAGATTAGGGTTATCTTCTTTTAATTCAATAGAATTAAGCCACCCTACGCTTGTTGGGTAGAAAACGCCATCTTGGAGACATCTGAAAGTGATATTGCTTCCAATCGTTCTATTAGAATGCTTGACTTTATTTTGATTTCGTTTTTTATTCATATGATTCATATATTGAATGGATGGGGATTGACACCATTTTTTGCAGGATTACGTGCGCGACACGGCCATGAGCGTCCGACTTAGTAACAACGTCAAGTGCCACTACGACTTCTTACTTAGCACCACATGTTTGTTTCCCGAAGAGCAGGTCATATGATAAATTATTATTATATATATATATATATTTAATATGCTTGTAGATCTTCAATCAATTGCGACCGAGCCTTCGCTTTGACGTGGCTCGCCTCGTGGCCAGCAACACAATCATGACCATCAACATCATCGCATCGATGGAAAAGAAATACAAAGGTAGGACAGCTATAAACTATATATAACTAAATACATGGCTAATTCAGTATCATTCATACCACATTACACACACATATAATATATATATATATAAATATTTAAATACGGTGGCTAGGATTTGTCAGCTACGCTTTGTTTCTGTTGCGGCCGCAGTTTATCCTCCGAAGCGAGCGCGTGTGCCGCAGTGGCAGCCCTGGCACGGAAATGTTTTTCCTCATCGAAGGCGAGTGCGAGCAAATGGACCAAGATAACCACAACGTCCGCGTGTTGGGGTATATATATATATATATATATATATATTCTGTTATTTGTTATATACCAGGAATATATATACATTTGAGACTATTTTTAATATTTCTGGATAGAGAGGGGACATTATTTGAAGCATATGCGTTGCTGGCACCCCCAGAAGAGCACTACCGTATGCAAAGCACCGTCACCGCCCTCACGCCAACGTGCCAGCTGTACTCGTTGTCGGTGCACGAGTTTGAGTAATATTTTATCTATCCCTGAAAATATTATTTATGGAAATATACTTTATACATATGTCTCGTATGTGTAGGTCCATAGCCGACTTGTCACCTGCGATTTCGGTGAATTTGGCGTACGAGTTTGCGAAATCGATCCTCCAAGATGACTTTTTGACGTTGAACGACGAACAAGTACGTTGTTGGACCATGCAAACGACTTGAAATGAAGAGATTTATTTATATATTTATTGTTTTCGCTGGAAATCCATGTAGGAGGCCGTGGTGTTGGGGGCAATTGAACGCAAGAAGACGCTGCACCCCGAGGGTTTGAACTACGGTCCTCTCACCAACATGGCTAAGGTGGCGATGGCCAAGCTGCGCATTGTCAAAGGAAGCGTGCTCCCTGAAAACGTCAAAGAAGCGATGAAAGGGGTCATGTCCAAGACCAAGCACACGCTGGGGCTGGCGTCGGGGGCGTCGTAACGTAGAAAAACGTAGCACAGTATGCAAAAAAAAAATAATAATAATAATAATAGTAGTTTATATTGTGCAATTATCACCCACATTCGGACTTGAGTCATTCCGCCCCAACTAGCATTCGAATGTAGATAGGTTATTGTGGTGGCTGGCGGCAGTATTGGTAAAGGAACTGAAACTGGACACTACGTATGGATACAAGAATGACATATGAAAAAATAGAAACATATTTCTGCGGTGGCAATAAAGGGCTTCTATTTGGTCAGTATGTACGTGTAGTATCGGTTGACCGTTAAGAATGATTCATTTATGTTGGACACATTTACCACTGGTTTATCATGTACGACTCCTCGTCGAACGGGAGAAGCGAGTGGTGCTACAGCCAGGTCGGCATGCACTGATTGCACACACAGTGGCACCTATCCCTGTTGAAATGTGTCGACCTAGTAGAGTCATGTTATAAACATGTACTGAGCTATCTATCGTACGTTTAAACTTGACAATACGCATTGTAAGTGCATACATGCAAACATACGACGTGTCAAGTCGATGGCTAGCGCTTAACCAGGGATTGGTTGGATCAAAACCAGGTGGAGGGGTCGCATGTGCTCCGGGAACAGTGTAAGTCGGCGGCGTGATTGTATATATGGGGCGTAGATGCAGTGGAGATTGTAAGCTCACCCGAGCCATTTGATAGAAAACCCTCAGCCCCAGACGCCGGTCCCCGCATTTGTGTTGCCTGGGGAGACTGCTACCTTTCCAGGTGATACACCTGATGGCATTGCTACACAAGGAAGCTCAGTCTGTACGGTTCAACTCGTGTGCAAGTGGAATGTTCGGAGGGGAGGTGGTCACCGGGAGTGGCTTTCCCCATACCAAAAACGGATACGAGGGTACATAAGGCTTGGGTCTGTCCGCATGGGATTTTGGAACTAGAACCTTTGGAACAAATGCATCGAGAATGCTGGCTGTATATGTTGATGTATGGGGTCAGAGTGGCGTGTTGCCTAAAAATGTTGTCGATAGTGTCATATGTTATTTACGACAAGCAGCAAAGTGTGCCTTGTAATATAGACACCGCCACTTCCGAGTTCAAGTGCACACAATCTGCATGTTATTATTGTCCTTTTACCCAAAATTTGGTTGACTTTTGTGCTGAACCGCCAATCTATCGATCGATTCTTTGTACTGAATTTTGTATGTAAAGAGGTGTCGAGTGGTGATTGGTTTGAAGTCACACACTAATTTGGCTTTGAAGATGGTTTCCTGCAATTTGATTTGCTACATCCCCTTTTGCCGACTCTTGAGCACATTTGGTTGTGTCGATTTATTCTCCATGTCGCTCCAGTTTAGAATATAAACACAACAATACCATTATATGTCCATCACGGTACTACAGTACTGCAGGATTCATTGGATTTGGCCTAAACATGTTCAGCTTCTTGGATGACACTGGACTTGGTCGAATCTGGTGACATTGTATCAGCTGACGTGTCCATATTGTTCTCGACAACAGCATATCGAGCTATTGCTTGGGATACCACCGACCGCTAAGTTTACATATGATTAACACTTGATCCAATAGTATATATATGATTAAGGAAATAACAACACGTTCAATGTTCGAAGGTACTTACTTGTTCAGGTGAGAGACTCAAGAACGAGTCGGCTGCGATATCCATCGCAAACTCATACGCCAAATTTACCGAAATCGCAGGTGACAAGTCGGCTATGGACCTACACATACGAGACATATGTATAAAGTATATTTCCATAAATAATATTTTCAGGGATAGATAAAATATTACTTAAACTCGTGCACCGACAACGAGTACAGCTGGCACGTTGGCGTGAGGGCGGTGACGGTGCTTTGCATACGGTAGTGCTCTTCTGGGGGTGCCAGCA
>NW_009798284.1:34280-79117 GCF_000520075.1 Aphanomyces astaci
TATATTATGATTTAATATGTTTGTAGATCTTCAATCAATTGCGACCGAGCCTTCGCTTTGACGTGGCACGTCTCGTGGCCAGCAACACAATCATGACCATCAACATCATCGCATCGATGGAAAAGAAATACAAAGGTAGGACAGCTATAAACTATATATAACTAAATACATGGCTAATTCAGTATCATTCATACCACATTACACACACATATAATATATATATATATAAATATTTAAATACGGTGGCTAGGATTTGTCAGCTACGCTTTGTTTCTGTTGCGGCCGCAGTTTATCCTCCGAAGCGAGCGCGTGTGCCGCAGTGGCAGCCCTGGCACGGAAATGTTTTTCCTCATCGAAGGCGAGTGCGAGCAAATGGACCAAGATAACCACAACGTCCGCGTGTTGGGGTATATATATATATATATATATATATATTCTGTTATTTGTTATATACCAGGAATATATATACATTTGAGACTATTTTTAATATTTCTGGATAGAGAGGGGACATTATTTGAAGCATATGCGTTGCTGGCACCCCCAGAAGAGCACTACCGTATGCAAAGCACCGTCACCGCCCTCACGCCAACGTGCCAGCTGTACTCGTTGTCGGTGCACGAGTTT
The DNA here is from genome assembly GCF_000520075.1 of Aphanomyces astaci. Taxonomy (NCBI): domain Eukaryota; phylum Oomycota; class Saprolegniomycetes; order Saprolegniales; family Verrucalvaceae; genus Aphanomyces; species Aphanomyces astaci. The sequence continues at coordinate 34,905 of NW_009798284.1, forward strand.
GAGTAATATTTTATCTATCCCTGAAAATATTATTTATGGAAATATACTTTATACATATGTCTCGTATGTGTAGGTCCATAGCCGACTTGTCACCTGCGATTTCGGTGAATTTGGCGTACGAGTTTGCGAAATCGATCCTCCAAGATGACTTTTTGACGTTGAACGACGAACAAGTACGTTGTTGGACCATGCAAACGACTTGAAATGAAGAGATTTATTTATATATTTATTGTTTTCGCTGGAAATCCATGTAGGAGGCCGTGGTGTTGGGGGCAATTGAACGCAAGAAGACGCTGCACCCCGAGGGTTTGAACTACGGTCCTCTCACCAACATGGCTAAGGTGGCGATGGCCAAGCTGCGCATTGTCAAAGGAAGCGTGCTCCCTGAAAACGTCAAAGAAGCGATGAAAGGGGTCATGTCCAAGACCAAGCACACGCTGGGGCTGGCGTCGGGGGCGTCGTAACGTAGAAAAACGTAGCACAGTATGCAAAAAAAAAAAAATAATAATAATAATAGTAGTTTATATTGTGCAATTATCACCCACATTCGGACTTGAGTCATTCCGCCCCAACTAGCATTCGAATGTAGATAGGTTATTGTGGTGGCTGGCGGCAGTATTGGTAAAGGAACTGAAACTGGACACTACGTATGGATACAAGAATGACATATGAAAAAATAGAAACATATTTCTGCGGTGGCAATAAAGGGCTTCTATTTGGTCAGTATGTACGTGTAGTATCGGTTGACCGTTAAGAATGATTCATTTATGTTGGACACATTTACCACTGGTTTATCATGTACGACTCCTCGTCGAACGGGAGAAGCGAGTGGTGCTACAGCCAGGTCGGCATGCACTGATTGCACACACAGTGGCACCTATCCCTGTTGAAATGTGTCGACCTAGTAGAGTCATGTTATAAACATGTACTGAGCTATCTATCGTACGTTTAAACTTGACAATACGCATTGTAAGTGCATACATGCAAACATACGACGTGTCAAGTCGATGGCTAGCGCTTAACCAGGGATTGGTTGGATCAAAACCAGGTGGAGGGGTCGCATGTGCTCCGGGAACAGTGTAAGTCGGCGGCGTGATTGTATATATGGGGCGTAGATGCAGTGGAGATTGTAAGCTCACCCGAGCCATTTGATAGAAAACCCTCAGCCCCAGACGCCGGTCCCCGCATTTGTGTTGCCTGGGGAGACTGCTACCTTTCCAGGTGATACACCTGATGGCATTGCTACACAAGGAAGCTCAGTCTGTACGGTTCAACTCGTGTGCAAGTGGAATGTTCGGAGGGGAGGTGGTCACCGGGAGTGGCTTTCCCCATACCAAAAACGGATACGAGGGTACATAAGGCTTGGGTCTGTCCGCATGGGATTTTGGAACTAGAACCTTTGGAACAAATGCATCGAGAATGCTGGCTGTATATGTTGATGTATGGGGTCAGAGTGGCGTGTTGCCTAAAAATGTTGTCGATAGTGTCATATGTTATTTACGACAAGCAGCAAAGTGTGCCTTGTAATATAGACACCGCCACTTCCGAGTTCAAGTGCACACAATCTGCATGTTATTATTGTCCTTTTACCCAAAATTTGGTTGACTTTTGTGCTGAACCGCCAATCTATCGATCGATTCTTTGTACTGAATTTTGTATGTAAAGAGGTGTCGAGTGGTGATTGGTTTGAAGTCACACACTAATTTGGCTTTGAAGATGGTTTCCTGCAATTTGATTTGCTACATCCCCTTTTGCCGACTCTTGAGCACATTTGGTTGTGTCGATTTATTCTCCATGTCGCTCCAGTTTAGAATATAAACACAACAATACCATTATATGTCCATCACGGTACTACAGTACTGCAGGATTCATTGGATTTGGCCTAAACATGTTCAGCTTCTTGGATGACACTGGACTTGGTCGAATCTGGTGACATTGTATCAGCTGACGTGTCCATATTGTTCTCGACAACAGCATATCGAGCTATTGCTTGGGATACCACCGACCGCTAAGTTTACATATGATTAACACTTGATCCAATAGTATATATATGATTAAGGAAATAACAACACGTTCAATGTTCGAAGGTACTTACTTGTTCAGGTGAGAGACTCAAGAACGAGTCGGCTGCGATATCCATCGCAAACTCATACGCCAAATTTACCGAAATCGCAGGTGACAAGTCGGCTATGGACCTACACATACGAGACATATGTATAAAGTATATTTCCATAAATAATATTTTCAGGGATAGATAAAATATTACTCAAACTCGTGCACCGACAACGAGTACAGCTGGCACGTTGGCGTGAGGGCGGTGACGGTGCTTTGCATACGGTAGTGCTCTTCTGGGGGTGCCAGCAACGCATATGCTTCAAATAATGTCCCCTCTCTATCCAGAAATATTAAAAATAGTCTCAAATGTATATATATTCCTGGTATATAACAAATAACAGAATATATATATATATATATATATATATACCCCAACACGCGGACGTTGTGGTTATCTTGGTCCATTTGCTCGCACTCGCCTTCGATGAGGAAAAACATTTCCGTGCCAGGGCTGCCACTGCGGCACACGCGCTCGCTTCGGAGGATAAACTGCGGCCGCAACAGAAACAAAGCGTAGCTGACAAATCCTAGCCACCGTATTTAAATATTTATATATATATATATTATATGTGTGTGTAATGTGGTATGAATGATACTGAATTAGCCATGTATTTAGTTATATATAGTTTATAGCTGTCCTACCTTTGTATTTCTTTTCCATCGATGCGATGATGTTGATGGTCATGATTGTGTTGCTGGCCACGAGACGTGCCACGTCAAAGCGAAGGCTCGGTCGCAATTGATTGAAGATCTACAAACATATTAAATCATAATATACTCCAGGATATATACACCCTTGTATATATATATATATAATATTATTTTTTATCATATGACCTGCTCTTCGGGAAATAAACACGTGGTGCTGAGTAGGAAATCATAATGTCGCTTGACGTTGTTACTAAGTCGGACGCTCATGGCCGTGTCGCGCACGTAATCCTACAAATGGTGTCAATCCCCATCCATTCAATATATGAATCATATGAAAAACGATATCAAAATAATAGTTTTAGTAGAAGGTGGAAGGATTTTCATTTTCTGGTTTCTCCAATACGGGATTTTTTTTTTTTTTTTCATTTTATATTTTTGCTAATATCGGACTAACATACCTTCATTTCGTTCATTTGCGTTCGGTATTCTCGGTCGCTCGGGTTGTGATTGGAAATCACCCCGATGATGCCACTCACAACATACGCAAACACGGTCGAGTTGACAATCAAGCACACGACCGCAAAACTCAGCTCGGGGACGGAGAATTTGGACGGCTTCAGGTCACCATATCCCACGGTAGTCATGGTCGTGAACGCCCAGTAGATGGCGACCAAGTAGCGATCTTCGTTGGGCACTCGAACAGAACACGCCCCAGGCTCGTCATCGTACGGAAAAAAGTAGTCTGTGCACCACGTGTGGCCGCTACTCCATCGTAAATAAATACATATCGGTTAGTGTAATAAGGGTGGAGAACTGTGATTCAATTTATTTTCAATTTTTGGGCACTTAGTAGAGGTTAGGGTCTCGGAAAGGTCATGTGAATTGCATAACGTTACCCGCTTTCTTCTTCAAACAGCATGATCCAGTGAAAAATGCATGCGCACCAGTGCCCAAAGCAGATCATGATTGTCACCAGCTTGAGCAGTCGCTCCGTCGACGGACTCAGCTAGTAGATCATAGGATATTAATATCGAGTGAACGAGGGTATAATAACTACATTTTACATGTATAAACAAATGCGTGCAATGGTTGTGTATCGGGGTCATTATAATTGGATTCCAAGAGTTCTAGTATATCAAAACACTTGTATATGTGTATTACCATTCCAAATATCAAGTGGATATGAGGGTATATAGATAGAAACATGCATACGCACGAGCTGCCGTATCGTGTGGTTGCGTTGCCGTTCAACCGCATCCATCATACATATATATATATATGATCCAAGTTCTTATAATATATATCATCCAAGTTCTTCCACTATATAATATATAACGTAGGGCACCAGTCATCGGCAAAGACACCAGTCATCGGCACTGTTCTAAGCCAATAGAAATGCCTGAATAACTCTTATTGGTCAAAATGTAGTTCTTCAAGAATTAGTGCCCCTTATAAATTAGAGGTTGGACCTGTCAATTTGTGTTGATCATACAGAAATCGTTACTGTAGCAGTTAATACCCATGCTAAACAAATATTCCTTTGATATCTAATATGATGACAGCATCCCGCGAACTGGAGCGTGGAGGATTCAATACATTACACAAGTCTAAAACGTGTGCCGATGACTGGTGCCCTACAAAAAACGCTACTTTTGAAAATCCTTACTGCACGTGTTTACTATTGAAATTGATATCCTTTGAACCTCAATTCATGAGCTGAATCTTGCGGTTATTTTGATATTTGTATCACCTCAATATGTGTTGTAGTCAACGAGAAATGGACGAACAAAGTAATCAATGAACGATGCTGATGACTGGTGCCCCACGTTACATATATATACATCATCCAATTTCTTCCAATATATCATTTATGTCCTTCCAAAAATATACTATATATATATGATCCAAGTTCTTATAATATATATCATCCAAGTTCTTCCACTATATAATATATAACGTAGGGCACCAGTCATCGGCAAAGACACCAGTCATCGGCACTGTTCTAAGCCAATAGAAATGCCTGAATAACTCTTATTGGTCAAAATGTAGTTCTTCAAGAATTAGTGCCCCTTATAAATTAGAGGTTGGACCTGTCAATTTGTGTTGATCATACAGAAATCGTTACTGTAGCAGTTAATACCCATGCTAAACAAATATTCCTTTGATATCTAATATGATGACAGCATCCCGCGAACTGGAGCGTGGAGGATTCAATACATTACACAAGTCTAAAACGTGTGCCGATGACTGGTGCCCTACAAAAAACGCTACTTTTGAAAATCCTTACTGCACGTGTTTACTATTGAAATTGATATCCTTTGAACCTCAATTCATGAGCTGAATCTTGCGGTTATTTTGATATTTGTATCACCTCAATATGTGTTGTAGTCAACGAGAAATGGACGAACAAAGTAATCAATGAACGATGCTGATGACTGGTGCCCCACGTTACATATATATACATCATCCAAGTTCTTCCAATATATCATTTATGTCCTTCCAAAAATATACGTATATATACATCATCCAAGTTCTTCGAAAATATATCAATTTATATATATATATATATATATATATATATACAGTACCTGGATGGAATCTCGAATGCGTTTGAACACTTTGCCGATTTTGAGTAGTCGCACGAGTTTGAACAGCCTAGCGACGCGAAACATGCGGAGGAATTTGGTCGACTGGGCGACTTGGGCTGCGTTTTCGGACGGCACAAACAAGCGGCCTATCGAGTCAATGGGCAGAGTCGACAGCAAGTCCACGACGAGCCACCCCTTGGCGTATTTCTTAGCAATTGTGACGGCGTTGCACACCAACTGCCTCTCAGCGTTGTGGTACGCCAGACGAAACGTGAGGACGATGTCCAGACCGAACAACACGTCCACAAACGTGTCCAAGTACCGCCCCTCTGCCACCGGCGCAGCTTCAAACCCAATGCGATACGGTACCATGAAGGACGAATACACGATCGCCGTCGCCACTGTCATCTGCCAATTCACGACGAAAATATCGTGTGGGTGTAGCATCCCATGAAAGTGCGCCACCTACCCCAACAGATAGTATAAGGGTGCGTCTGGTAACCGGAAATATTGCACTATTCAGGCTCAAAACGCGATTTTGGGGCCGAATTCAACAAATCTGATCAAAATTGAAACATGCCTTGCTGGAAGTGGTTTAACCCAAATCCAATAAATATTTCCACGTGGGGTTTACTCGTTGAAGAGGTCCAAAACTCTATATTACAAAATGGACCTTTTACCTCCATTTTGAAAATGGCATTTTGGGTTAATCCCATTTTCCAAGAAAATGGAATAATATTTTTGAAATGTTACCACACGCACCCTAAACCGATTCGACACACATTCCCATTTGAAACGCAATGTATTTGAAATAATAGAGTTGGTAATGGTAGGTATTATAAATTTTCAAGAAAACACTAATATTGTCAAATCCGTTCCAATTTGGCCTTCCGAGTAGAATTGAATGAAGTTGACAAAATGTATGTTAGAATGTCCTAGCCAATCAAAGTGCACTAAAGAGAGGTTTCAACCACCAATGATCGATTGGCCCAGGCCAAATGTTCAGGTTCAAGTTTGTATATGTAACATACATTAAATAGGTTAAAATCTAATTCAAATCGATGCTCAAATCCATCAGCTACGATGTCCAAAATTCAACGAAAAGGTCAATATAGGTAGTAGAATATATGCTGCGTGCGCCATAAGGTTCCGCCATCATCATCGTCGTCGTAATGTGGTAACGCCCGGTACAATGCCCGTATAACGTCATCATGTGACTTATCACTGATACCACTTTCAACAGCATGCAGAATCCATGTCATAGTATGGAGATATAAGAATACAAGACGCTTGTAACAGCTGAGTACCTTCTTTTCCGGAAGGGACAGGCGATGTCCCACGTTGGTGATGGTGGTTGCATTCTGCGGCGCGACGTCCAGCGGACGAATCATACAATTAAGTGACGAAAGGGATGGAGATGCTACATCGTCAGTGTGAGCAGCTATTTCGACTTGGATTGGAGGTTTCTTTTCGGTAGTGGTGGAAAGGCATGGGAGTCCCGTGGCTGTCGCTGTCGGTATTACGACGTTCTAAAATCGCACCAATTAAACTCGGCAAACGACAGAATTGCCAATAAAAAACACATCGTACTGTTCCCAACTGCAGGTTCGTTCGAATATTGATGGACAGGGGAGGGGGTGGGGGCTGACGTAGACCAGCATTGATGAGGGGACCCATAAGTTTGGCCTTGGCCGTCGCCTCGGTCTGAAATGTCTCCAGGGCTTCCGGCCAAGTTTTCCCTAATATTATGACGTGTTACAAAAATTGAATTCATCTTTAAAACATCGCTGGGAAATGTATATATTATATATATATGTATGCGACTAGACGATGATGCCATGATGTACCGATTGATAGAATCACAGGTCGGGGAAGAAACGCTAGTTGACAGTACGACTTTGCCACCGCCGACGTCAGCCGCATGCCGCAGCTATAAACTGGATGGAATAATTCCACCTAGTACATATAACCACCACAACGTCGGTATTTCCTATATAAACTCGAGATAAACCTCTCCAAAATGGCTGCCTTCGTCGAGCGCAAGCAGCAGTGTCTTTGTGGTTATGCCAGTCGTTTGGTTCAGCTTGTTCTGGATCAACCCCATGGTGCCTGTAGTGGCAAATTATATAACGCTATTAGGGCAAATATCAATAAAATAATATTTAAATTATGGATTTTAATATTAAAGTGTACATTATATATATATATCTAGAGGCGTAATTACGTTTCAAAAATCAAAAACTAAATAAATAAATATACTTTTTCGTATACCCTTGAGAATGAAAAACACGTGCGCCGCCATGTCCTGCTGCACATACACGGCTTCGTCTTGAACACAAAAGAAGGGCTGCATCGCCACCGCCAAGTCGGCTACCAGCCCTTCGTGATGGCACGTCGAGAGGAAATGGATGCGCGAAATCATCTTGTGCAGCACATGGTGAACCTGCAAACCAAAATATAGAATTGTCAGTCTACCCATGTGAAACATGCATGATCCAGCCAATCAACGATGAGATCGCCAACTTTCACACAAGCAATATATATATTAGGAAAGCGAGATCAGTTTGGAAATAATTGGACTAACATTATGGACCAGAGTAGAATATATATATAATCACATACCACATCGTTGCGCATGCCAGTGGGCAAGTTGGTCAGGATTGCGCCTTCATCAAACACGGAGCGATGCCGATACAAGTACTCAAAGTGATCCAACACGCGCTTGCCTAACAGATAGTTCCAAAGCGCTGTCATATATATATATACATGAATATATTTAACTAACTCCGCAGAACAATAAATATTTTCTACCTGTACATGATATGTATATTCAAGTACGTAGAGCAAGAGTGCATTATAAACTACATGTAGTGCATTATAAACTACATGTACATGATGTATATATTCAAGTACGTAGAGCAAGAATGCACACGAAAACAAACTTGGAATATGACGACGTACCAGTATGTTTGGGCAAGTTTCGGACAATCACATACTCCTTGAGTGTCGTGATGTGCTGCGATTGCATGCGACTGGACGCGTTGATGTTGTCCACCAGCGACGTGATATTTCCAATCACATACCCAAACATGGACACGCCGATGATCATGACAAACATGGCGATAATCAGCTCGGTTTTGGTTTTCGGCGTAATGTCTCCGTACCCGACCGTCGTCTAACAGCAGTACTTAGGTGAATATCTAGACTAGAATTTTAACTAGCACTAGGAGGGTATCATATAAATATTATATATGCTTCGACAACAATTCGAAACCCCGAAATAGATCGTACCATAGTGACAATGGCCCAGTACAGCGACGACAAGTACTGCAACGTAACCATGTTTGGGTGGTCGTTAATCATGTAGCCCAATGTATTGGACCACGAATACCTACAAATAACGTACATAGGATGGTATAAAAAAGATTTAAAAAAAGCCGATTTTCACTTTATGGTAACAATTATCGTACGTGCTGATTTGGGCGACGTAGAACCATACACATGCGACCAAGTGGGCGAGAAAGAGCAAAAACAGCAGAATTTTCACCAACGAGAGCACGCTTTGATTGGCAAACACCTACAAAAATACAAAAAACTATTAACTCAGGGTATATATATTCTTCATATATGTGGAAAGCAGGTATATGTACTGTACCTCTTCCTCCAACTTGGAAATCATTTGGCCGATTTTTCGAATGCGCACTAGTTTCAGCAGCCGAATGAGTTTAAGACCACGTAGGATCTTGGCCGACTGCAGCGTGTTGGACGAAGACGATGCTGTCGCCTCGGGGTACAGATGCTTGGCGATGAACTCGAGGGGCAGCGTCGACACCAAATCAATGCCAAACCACCCTCGCAAATACGAGCGAACGATTTGACGTTTGTTATAGTACACCTAGAAGTAGAAGAAAAAAATATGAAAAAGTAAATCAAATATACTAGTAGTAGTAGTAGTCCACACAAGAAATAGATACACGTACGTGGCCGGTGGTGGGGTCGATTAACCCCGTGCGAAAGCTCAAGAGAATGTCCAAGAAGAAGCAAAAGTCGATGCCGCATTCAAAAAAGTAAAAAAAACCAGTCGCGTCCAGGCTGAAACTGATGCGCACGGGCACCACGCACGACGTGTAGAACACGCACAGCGCGAGGCCCAAGTCCCACTTGATCTTGAAGCCAGACTCGGGGTTGAGCATCCATCGAGGAGCGCTCACAACGTGGCGCCGCGTATGGGGCGATGGACATTGATGTCCCCCTCGATTCAGAATGCTTTGGATGTCGATGGAAGTAGTGCCAGAAGCGACGCCGGAAGTGGCGCACAGTGTAGACGACATGCAGCCCAGGGAAAGCGTGACGGGCAAACGGGGGCGACGTGTCGACGGTTCGCTTCTACACGAGTAACCGGTGCTACAATTGTAACGGTGGCAGTTACGTTTTTCAATTGATACGGTTTCGTGATCAAGGGACAAGCGTTAAACGGTGACAGTTGCCGTTATTATTAAGTGGTTTAGCCTAACCTACCTACCGGTAGACAACTGTTTGATTCGCTATAAAGTAACTCAGCGTACTCTCCCAAGGAATCGTAGGGCAGCACCGCATGAGATGGCGCAGTTGATTATCCAATTCGCCTCGAACAATCCCGAGTACTTATCATAATTGAACGTTGATTCAACTGCATTAACTTCCTCTTGGCGATGTTAGTGCTATGCGTCAAAGGGACCAACGGCTGGGAACTTAAGACCAAGACTTGTCCTATATAAGGGTTATCCGTATAACGAGTGGAGATCTCTTACAGTAGCGTATAAATGGAGTACACCATGTTAACCCATTGCGCGTCCGTCACCTGCTTGGTGACATGGAGCAACAACTGCACAGTGACCACGCTTGGGGTACAGGCAGTCGCGCATATGATTTCTCCGGTAACATTGATTGTATCGATGTTGGGCATGTCCGCGGCGGCAAAATTCGAAGAAGAAGCGAACTTACAGTTAACGTTATTAACACTTCAACTTAATACAGTAGTACTACAGTGGTATGTGTATTTTTATAGGTTGCGATTTTAGAGGTTAAATTTGGAGTGAAAAAGAATCGTCAGCTGTGAGATTCGAACTCACGCGGGTTGCCCCATTAACTTAGCAGGCTAACGCCTTAACCACTCGGCCAAGCTGACTCAATGTTTATAGTATCTACTTTATGATAAAAATGATCAAAGTAACACTTCAGTGTCTCATGCTACGACTCATGGGGTTGAAATCATCACCGCGTAGTTTCAAACTAGGTTGCATGGACGGTCATCGGATGTGATCGTTATATTGTCCCCTTCGACGGTGCGTGACAAGATGTTTGGAGTTTCCATCACAACAACACGTCAGAGCATCGGCTCGTGAAATGCAGGTAATCCACACACATAAATTTTAACAGCAAGGTGAGCGGACTCCCCCGCTGGGTGATCGTGGCTATGGTGTGAGGGAATTTTGTCCACGCAAAAGTAACGGTAACGTTAGGAATAAGCATCACAATGAAAAAAGACGGCCCCAACCGGTGATCGAAACCGGGACCTCCTGCACCCAAAGCAGGAATCATACCACTAGACCATTAGGGCTGGCATGGAATTGAGGGTCACTTTAATTATAGAATGCTAATACTACGGTACCTGAAGTAGGGTTCGCTAGTATTAGTAAAATTGTACTACTATACAGTTTGTGTATAAATTATACACTTCGTTATACAGTACTACAGTGTATGGATTTTCCACTATGAAGGTCACTTGATTTAACTAACTGTAAAGTCATATATTCTTGAAGTAGAACGAGATAACCATAACAAGAAACCAAAACCCAAAGAACAATAACAAGACGGACGAGATAAAAAAGAATTAGAATACCAAGAACAATACCAAAACGATCAACCAAATCCATAAGAGGAGACGCCAGAAGAAAAGAACAAACTGACCAAACAAAAGTAAGAATAAAAAAACCAAACAAAACACAGGCTAAAAACTACCCAGTAACAAGATGAATTCAAGTGAAAATTATCATAGTAACCGAGTTGAGATACTTCAAGAATATATGACTGGCTACTGCAGATGAGCTCAAAATTATTAACCAATCAAAACCTTCTCAATGAAATTCAACCAATCAGATCGACGCGATTCGATTGCACCCCCTCCCCAAATTTGTATCAATTCTGACTATAATAAATAGTACGAGTTTTGTTTTGCCGCCAACGCCTCGTTTACTCTTCCCCATGAATTCATATAACGTTACGTTACGTACTACTGTAGAACCCAAGGCATGCCTACTTAGCTACTACAGTACCCTATGCACAGTAGTTAAGTAGTCCAGCAGAAACGCGACTCGAGTACACTTATGTCAACCCAAACTCAACCATTCGTTTTGGATGTGTAATAAAAGCGGGTATTTACTCGTTCTTAAGCACAATGCGAAACCGGACGTCCCCGTTACGAACTTGGTGCAGGGCGTCCGTGGCGCGGCTCATAGGCACGACTTGCACGATCGAATTCACGCGTTTTTCCACGGCAAACGCGAGCATCTCCTCCAATTCCGCAGGCGACCCGATGGTCGATCCGACAAACGTCACTTGTCTGGACACGACCGAGAACGGAAAGAAGGACACGGGCGCCTCGGGCAGCCCCACCAGCACAAGTTTGCCGTTGGTGGCGACGAGGCTCAACAGCACGTTCCAGTTGGTGTCCTTGCCATACGACGTTACAAGGAGAATGTCGTACGACTTGGCAGCCACTGTGACTGCGCTGGCGTCGCTGTAGTTTAAGAAATGATGCGCGCCGAGCAAATCCTTGGCCTCGTGTTCCTTCTTGGATGAACTCGACAGTGCCGTCACTTCGGCCCCGAGCGCGACAGCCCACTGTACCCCCAGATGGCCCAACCCGCCAATCCCGACCACCCCCACGTGCTTGCCAGGGCCAGCGCCGTGATGCTTCAACGGAGCATACGTGGTCACGCCCGCGCACATCATTGGCGCGGCACTCTCGGATGTGATGCCGTCGGGAATGGGCACGACAAAGTTAAAGTGGCAGCGGTAGTAGTCTGCGTACCCACCTTGCGTGATGTACCCGTTGCTGGAACTGTTGTACGTGTACACGACGTTGTTGTCGCACAGGTTTTCGAGCTGGCGGTTGCACTGGTTGCAGTCCAGGCACGACCCACACTGCGCACCCACGCCGACGCGCGCGCCGATGGGGTACTTGGCAGTGTCCACCTTGGAACCAACGCGAGTGACGTGCCCGATGATTTCGTGGCCAACGACCAACGGATAAGCGATCTTGCCCCACCCACCCGTGATCGTATGCAAGTCCGACCCGCAGATGCCGCAGTGCGTGACCTTGATCTCGACGTCATACTCGTCATCAAACGGTTTCGCAGCATACTCGTGCGGCCGGACGTCCAACCCAGGAGCGAACGCGGCTTGGCCATGATAAATGTCGTTCGAAGCCATGACGAGGTGTCGTGCGGTTGTCACTGAAAAAAGGAAAATGACGAAACCCCTGACGCTACTATTAGTAAGCTTAGTCTCGGTGACGGACTCTTAGTATTACTAGTAACTTATCTACAAAACCGCTCGAAATAGTCTACAACTATATTGCTCGAACAATTCTATCATATCGGGCCGCAATGCTGATTCTGAGTTTGGTATGTCGCGCGGTGGAGATGCTAAACTGGTGAACCATCATCATCAACCCTTTATCTACCGGTAGTTTTGCATGTATCAATGCGATTAACTTAACTTGGTTGTCCCTTGTATTTGCACTTGGTAAAGCTACGATCGAGTTGATTTACTATGATTGCGTTGTGGTACGTTGTAGAGTACAGTTGTAGTAGGATGTGGCAACTTGGGGGGTCGATATTTCGACGTGTGATTGATGATCCCACTACCGGTAGTCCAGGTAGATCTTCAAGTTGATCATTATGGAAATTTGTTGAGGGTCGCGGACGCTACAGTACTGTAAATCCACAGGAATCCGTCCCCGTCTACGAGTTACCCATACTTATATTCTCCGACCAACGGCATCATGGTGCTACTACTACAATTGCCGCTTCCCCCATCGTTCTTCCAATGTCCCCCCATGACATCCGACATGGCTGAATCGGTCAAGGCCACTGCCGTGCACACGACCTATGACCTGGTAACGTAGCCAATCCATGCTACTCTGTACGTCACCGCCATGTCACCGTTTTTGTTGCGTTTCGGGTACTGTACCTAGATCTCAAAGATCCAACTACGGGGTGGTCCGAACCAGTACGAGTGCGTGTCGGACGAACACGATCTGAAGATCTACAAGGGCTTGAAGGACACTATTGGGCCCCATGGCGAGGCCGTGCCAGTGTATTGCGCACACATGGAAGTGGTAGCAACCATCGACGAAGTGATCGCGCTGTTCCACACCGAAGTGACCAATCCGAAAGCGTTCTGTCGGCGCTTTGGCAAAGGGTTGCTGGACGCGGTCACGTTGTACGAGCTCGAGTCGTCGTTGGGGCCCCAGAATCGCATCACCGTGACATGGCGTGCGTACGACAGCCAATTGCCCAGTGTCGTGCGACGGCGCGATGTGTGTGCAGTCGAGGTACTGTACTGTACCCCCCCTACCTCTTACCTCGTTTGGTTTAAAACAGTTCCAGTACCGCCATTATCAATCGTCTCATTTACGAATGTAGTGCCATGATGAGTTTACTTTGGGTGGTCGACGGGGATGGGTTCGTGCGTTCAAGTCGATAGAACTGCCCTGCTGCCCGGGCTTGGAAACCCACATGGGGCTCGTGCGGATGGCCAACTACGGCAGCGGCCACGTGTTTGTCGAGTCGGAGCTGCGCCCTGGCTACTTGGACATGTACTTCGTGACCCAAGTCGACTATTGCGAAGGCAAGTCCGAGTGGCTGCTCACCGACGTGTTGCGGTGTAAAAAGCTGCTGGCCAAAGTCATCACCAAGAAACGGTGCCGCAGTTTGCTCGACATTGATCGATTCCTGCGCGAAGACCGCCTTCGCCAACTACCGGCCGTGCCTATGGACCCGACTTATCGCCACCACTGCTTTATGTGCACGAAACGACTCATGCCTATTGTGAAACGCACGGCATGCCACACCTGCGGACATGTACTTCCTACCAACATTCTGACGCACCAACATTCTCGACCACATTGATTCACCAACATTCTCGACCACATTGATGCATCAACATTTTCTTGCTCACAAGTGTAGGATAGGTGTTTTGCCCGAGATGCATCCAAAGTTGGCGCGTGCGTGCCAATACCACCATCATGGCGTGCTACAAATGCTCGATTGTGCAACCAACGGGGTTCCGAAGCAAATACCAAAAGCACTCGGCGCCACCGCCGTCCGACATCATCTCCTTGAGCAGTCCTTTCAAAAGCCAAGCCAGCCACAATCGATCCATGGTTTCTTCCAATTGCACGTGGCTATCTGACAGCGAAATCGCCGCTCAGTCGAAGGCGGCACAAACGCAGCAAACCCCCTCTGGTCGTTCCAATGGGTACTAGGGGACGTACTACTAACGTTACGTAGTAGTACTACAATTATCGATAGGTTTTGCTGTTGGTGGTAGGGATGCACCGTGGTCAATTATTGAGTGTAGAATCATTCACTGTCAGTTTATCTCCTGCGTGATTAATGTAAGTGACATTTCGTTAACAACTTCCTCAGTTCCAAAATTCTTGCAGCATTTCAGCTCTGATTGGACTAAACTTTCCATTTCTTCGCGTAATCGAACTGGATTGGCTCATTCGATAGATTTACAATCAAGCTTTGATATTAACAGTGAACCAAATTTGACCGGATAAGAGGTTTCATGCCCGGATAAACTGTGTTGTACCGGATAATGCCTACTGAATTACCAAAACCTCTGATATGTTATAGCTAAGCCATTATAACCTCTAACACATTATCGAACCATTTCCATTTTACAGAAATTACAGCATGTGGCGGGGAAAAGTCAAAGTTAGTTGGTGCGTGATGACCCCAAATTTTTATGGCTTTGTTTTTCAGAACAGAATATCTTACGGTGAGCAGGCTATAAATCGTCGACCGTAAATAACTAGTTTCCAACCTCGTCACCAGTCCTACGGCAGCACATGTATTAGTGTGGATCGCACTACCGGTACGTACATTAATAGTATACAGTACCTCAATCCGCACTAATTATAGTATGGGCTTGGAAGAACAGTGCGGACCACTTCCAGAAACTATGGGAAAACGCTCAATAAATCTGGATACCGTTCAGCCAAGACTGAAAACCGTTCACAGCAAGCCCTGTCAAGCAAATTTTCTTCCCGTAACCCTGCAACCCCGGGACTTCGTGCTACCCCTGCGTGCACATACTTCGAAGTATAATGCTAACAGTAAATCCCCAGGGTTAAGCGCATCACCAGTTGTTAGCTATCGCTAACCACGGTGATACGCCTAACCCCTAGTATGAGTTGATATGATCAGAGTACTAAAAATATGCCTAATCTAACTAGAGTTTATTAGTTTGAACGGTTTTCAGTCTTGGCTGAACGGTATCCAGATTTATTGAACGTTTTTCAGGGTTTGTCGACCACTACCCCCAAAAAGAAAGGAGTACATAATACAGTACTCTGGAGTAACGTTGTGGTACGTATTAAAGGGCTCATTAATTGACCGCTCACACGACGGGTGATATGGGTATGGTCGAATCGGATTGGTTATAATTCAAATTTCTCAGAAATATATCTGACCTGTACACAACAAATCTATTTCTTTGGTACTGTAGTAGTCATTGTCGGCTACCGGTAGTGTGAAGCACATAGGGTCTCAAAGGCCCCGGTTTCAATACTATCTTATTATTTTCTTTTTTCCGCGTTGACGAAGCCTTATAGTAGCAAGCGACGACAGAGCATCCGCCCACAAAATTGCGCGCACCGCAGCGTAGCGGAGGTCGTGTGTATAATTTTGTGCAGGCGGTGCCTTGGCGAGGAGTGAGCCCCAATTGTACACTTCACCGAATGTCCAATCGATTCCTCTCGTCGGGAAAAGCGGCAGGTAGGCCGTAGGCCGTGCCGCTACCCGGACGAGGCCTGTTCAACGACGAAGTACTTTTACTTGATGTTTGTATTGAGGCAAAACATATGATCTATTGAATTATAACCAATCAGAATTGAATGCACCCATATTATGGGGTCAATTAATGGGCTCAACGTATTACTGTACAAACGTTTGTACTTACGTAGTATTAGTACGTACCACAACGTAGTACTGTACAAGTACAGGAAGTAATACATGTCCCTACGTACTCGTATGTTGTATGAAATACACTTTTCACAGCTGCCTCGCTCATTTCCCCACGCGACGCCCTTGATTCGAAGGCGCTGATACATGGCGATGTACTGTGCATTTCTTGTGACTGCAATTTTGTCCAAGCTGCTGAAGGATTGCGTTTATGGTACTGGTAGTTACATTGAGATGAAAGGTGCAACCACCGATGATGAAAACTTATCGGCATGTAAAATGCTGTACTAGTACTACTGTAGACCACTTTTGTTCAGACACAATATTTTGTCCCCCTTCGGCCTGTCCTGACCTGAGTGTACCTATGTGTCCATGTGGTTGGAACACTTTACAAGGTTGCCGACATGGTCAAATTACTCCTTTGGGGCACAGTACAGTCCTTTGCCTTGATTGTTTCAAGAGTGATTTTGCAAACGCCAAAGCATGCAAAGGTGCAATGAGGGCGATGTATATTCCTCACACAGCTGGCCGCTGGCCCCTACTACGCTTGCACAGGTCAGCTGATTGGCAGCGTCAAAATAGCGTTGAAACTATCGACACGTTCTCGATACCCTTTTTATGATGGCGTAAACGGGAGGGTGCACCATAAGCTCACCCACTGCTCAGCATGGAATATCGACCACACTCACTTGAGACGGAGTTTTCCTCATTCCATCAATGGCTATATTAAGTGCACGTGACGTCTTCGCAACCCCTCCGCTGACAGCGTCCGTGATTGACGAGCTCAAAGCGCAAGCCCTCGCCACAGCGACCCTCGTTGTAAGCCCCTTTGATAGTTTATTCTTGATACATGTCTGACGTATCCTCCCGTAGATCGAGCGTTCGCAACAAGCAGGCACGACCCCGTCGTGGTCGCTAGTCTCGTCGGACAACGCCCTTCGCATCTTCAAAGCAAACGACTCTGTAGTCAGCTCCAACTTTCTTCACTGCGGACAGCTGCAGGTGTGTGCCCCGCTCGCGGACGTCGTGGAACTCTTGCGCACCGACACACCAGCGCACGCGACTGCCTTCAAACAGCGCTTTGGCAAGGACATCATGACCACGTCCACGTTGTACACACTGGAACCTCCGACTGCCGACACCCCCAACCACCGCATTTTGATTTCGTGGCTAGCATTCCAAAGCCCCATGAAAAACGTCGTCATGAACCGAGATGTCCTTGTGCTCGAGGTGCGTCCCCCGAAACACAATCTTCAAGCGCGTGTTCGGTCCAAACTTGAATCTACATCATACTACCAGCGTCCACTGATCTGGGTATTGCTCGAAATGTGCTGCAATTTCCTCCTTGTTGCTTCTCGACTAGTACTTCTCAAGCCCGACTGGTTTTTGTTTCGTAGTGCCACCGCGAGTTTTCATTCCAAGGCCGCCGGGGCTGGGTGCGTGCTGGTCGGTCCATTCAACTCCCTGGGTGCCCCAACTTGGAGGCGTCGTGCGGGCTCGTGCGAATGCAAAACTATGGCAGCGGGCACGTGCTTATAGAATCCGTCGACAAACCGGGCTTCCTCGACATGTCGTACGTGACTGAGGTGGACATGCAAGTCGGTGCGTCCGAGTGGGCAGTCGACGCCTTCCGTAGCCGGGACTTTCTCATTGAAAAGGCTATTGCGCGACGATGCCAGAGCTTGGTCGAGATCGAACGGTATCTCCAAGGCCGCATCAACAACAGCCAAGCCATGGTCGTGTATACCTATAATTCCTTGAAAGCAACCACCAGTCGCAAGGCGTTGCGTCGGCATTGCTGTTTGTGCGACAAACGATTTGGCCCGTTGAGTAAAAAGGTTTCGTGCTCCCAGTGTCCACTGGTACGAACACACACGACACACTGGTCAAAATGGCATATAGTATGATATACATGTACTGTGTATACTGTAGGTCATGTGTCGACGTTGCGATCGCGAATGGCAATTGAAATCCCACGCACATGATAAATCCATGTGCACGTCCTGCGCGCTAGGTAGTGCCAACACACCGACAATGACCGACGCAGGACAGTCTACTACTACCCATTTGCAAGCTGGAGACCAGGGATGGAACTCGGAAAGTTCGCTGAGCAGTCGTCGCGACGACTCGACAGGGTTGCGCCCCCTCGTTGTGGAAGAAGCAGACGATTTCAATAGTAGCAGCAACAGCAGCAGCAGCCGGAAAGACTCCAGCTATGACATGACAGCCCCTCGTCGACAGTATCAACCGTGTGTGCTGTACAAGGCAAACTCACTGGGAGGTTTTGTGCTCCTGCGAACCAACACCACCACCCCCGTTGTGTTTGATCGCATGGGATGATGGAATTATTTAACGACCTCGACAAATAAATTCCCTAGTTGTCGCCACCTTGCCTGGATTTCGCACCATAGTTTTCTGTCTGTTTTGGTGACGCTGTGCTTTTCTGAACAATGGAAACGGTGAAATTGGCGACCCATGCAACGTTAAACCTCCAAAAAGGATTTTCATACACAAAAAAACAAGTAATTTCACTACTCTTATTCGTAGCCAAAGACGGACGTAATGTTAGTAGTATTTTGCAGACACTTGGCATCCTTGAGCAGTTGATTCAACGTCCCTGACGCATTCAATCCTTTCAAGTCGTCGAAGCCCCCGATGAATTTCCCCCCAATCCAAATGTTGGGCAGCGAGTCTTTCTTGGTGAGGCGTAGCAGCGAGTAGTACACGTCCATGCCGCTGGGGATGTGGTTGGGGTTGTCCATCCACACCCCAAAGTAGTCGTACTTGGCTTTCTTTTGCTTGAGCAGGGCTTTGGCAGCGGCACAGTACGTGCATCCTTCTTCCCCGAAAATTGCACACCGAGCGTTGCGTGCATAAAACTTTGTCCAAATGTCCACTTCTGAAGGGACTTCGGTGGGCGTGGGGGTCGGCGCGGTGGTAGAGTTAGGTGTCACGGTGGTAGGGTGAGGGGTCACGGTGGTAGAGTTAGGGGTGACGGTGGTAGATTTAGGGGTCACGGTGGTAGAGTTAGGCGTCACGGTGGTTGTGACAGGAACAACGGCGGTGGTAACTGGGGCGTCCGAGGGAGCGTCCGTTACAGGGGCTTTGGTGGGGATTGAAAAGGCCAAGATCTTGGTCGTGGCGTTGGTGCATTCGTCCGTGGCAGCGATCTGGGGGGAGCAGTCTTGGATCTTGGATGGGAAAATTTCTCCACTGCCTTTCATGGCGGGGGCTTTGCTCCAACACGTCAGCACGTCAGTGAACGCGCCATCCAGACACTGCAACACGACGTCGGCACCCCAGTCTTGTTTGAACGCTGCGCGGAGATCGGACACTTTGACTTCTTTACCAATGTTGTCGGTGATGACTTTGGGGGCCTTGAGCCGTTGCGCCAACTGAACCACCGTGAGCAGGTACGATGCATCCTTGAGACCGCCGCAGGGGTAGGCAAACGTGGGCTGGTTGCCTTCGGGGGCAGAGGGGGACCACATGTTCTCCAAGTCGCGAGAAAATCCCACCGGAAAGTAGTTTTTGAGGTGCGTTTGACCGACGGCAGAGATAGCAGACGATGCGTAATACTTACCGTAGTCGTCGCAGCGAGGTACCGAGTAATTGTTGAAGCGAGGAATAAGCCCCCCCGACACCAAGTTGGTGCGCATGATGTCCGACGGATGCGAGCACAAGGGCTGGCACAAGCACGTGCAGCGGCCTGCGTACCATGTGCTTGTGTGCACCCACACGTCTTGAACGCCCCAGGAAGGCGGGAAGTCGGCAACAGCCAACTCCAGGGTCGCGGCAACGAGCAGCATGGACTTTGCCATCACCATGTTTGCCCGAGGGGTCAATTGAAATATGATGTCGTTCTTGGCTCTGACGGGACGAAGAACGAAGATCAACTGCCACTATAACCTAGCTACTACTCATAACCTAGCTACTACTCATTTGTTCTGGCTAACTCAGGCAGCAATGGGACACAAGGACTGTGATAATAATAACCTTAAGAATTACATACAACTGCTAGTCGAATACAATGGCAGATGCGATCGAACTTATAGTACATATTCATGAGTGGATTGAATGCGAAGGCCGTAGCTAAAGCTAGCAACCAGGATGTGGATGTGGTTGTTGAACGGTGGCAACAATACATTTGGAACGTCGAGAGGCTTTGCAAGTGAGAGGGAACCCTGATATCTGATAACACATTCGAAATAGAGTCGGATGTAAGCTTATTTATAGTGAAACCCACAGCATTGTTTTATAAACACGACAATATAAAAGTTGTACTAACGTTACAGTAGTACCAAATCACTGACACGTTTGGACATTCTACGTAGTACTTAAAGTAAAAATTAAATTACAATAGCTTGTTCGAGTGACACCGAAGTTCGTGCAGCATACGAACATGAAGGTCCATTTTTGACAGACGTGACGTGCCGAATGTATTGACACAACCAAATGAGCAGGAGGATCGGCCGAATAATTTAGCCAATAAGATTGCAGGAAATCACAGTTCAACCAATCAACAACTAATTAGTGTGATGAACATGATCGCTGGACATTTTTTACATTCAAAAGTCAGTACAGAAATCGATTGATGGATTTGGCAAGTCAGTATTGGAGATTCGGTACGAATTTCCGAACCCCGTTCAATCGAATCTCGCCGACCGAACCGAGCACCAATCTATCCCATTGGTCAATCCGATATTACTTGTCGCAGATTGGCTACAATCCATGTTCGATTTTCTACCGGAAAAGGCGAAGTGGATATTTGCCAATCAGATGTCACGACTCTATTTGTGCTCGATTGAACGCATCAAGGAAATCCACAATACAAAAGTCCAAATTGCTGAATGGACAATACCTGAAAAACGAACATACGACCAGGTCAACGTCGTCAAAGTCTGATTTGGTGTAACGTTACAGTAGTACAGTACTTACAGTTACTTCACCATTTTTCGTTTAAGTTCAGGTTATTTCTGGTATATTTCGTCGAACGCACAACTGATTCACGCCATGTGCGTTATGTTCGCCAAGCATTCAATATATTTCGTCCAGACTCTACTTCGTTGAATTATATTTCGACTAATGTCCGGTACATGTCACCACACAACTAGTACAACTAGTATATATATTTCAAATGATGTTCCATCGATTTCGATAAATCGACGCAGCAAATTACACCCCTTCCCCAAATTTGTATCAAATCGACAATAACGTTATAAGAAATATTTCTACCGGTAGTAGACTTAGGTGGATCAGCAAATATTGTTGGCAACCCAAATTTTGAAAATGCTGTCACGAAGCTTCAACGTGGTCGCACGCTCACTCGGCCTGAGAAGTTGGCCGTTGCTGCACTGCGAAGCAACTATGCCACAGATGATGCCTCGGACGAAGATGCTGGATTTGCCGAAAGAGAGTTGAAACGTCCTTCGGCATGTGCCAACCTCGCCGACCGACGATGTTAACCTTATTGCGATTCTTGTAGGAAGCACACTGAAAGTTGCGCCTGAACGGATGCAAGGACGACCAGGTCGCGTGGAACCAGCGCCTGCATGCGTTGCCCCAGCACTGCACTCGCTCGCTCGTGTACTGTGCCCACATCACAGGCACTGGTTTCTCGACCAACGGAGCATGCCCCCTCCCCCTCTATTGCGACTTCTGGACTTCTGTTAACGCATGCGTAGACTATCAAATTTTTTTTTGTGTATCGGTTCGTTTTCAAGCGCATTTAAGCGTAGACGCGATTATAGGTCGCAACCGCACTAGTACCGGCAACGGAGTGCTACTACTGATGCGGCTTTCTAAGCGATATTCCCTGCTAGTAGTTCATTCACTGACTTGTTGGTATGCTTTGCCCTGAACTACTTTTATCCAGGCGATTTTGCGGCTTGGTGTCGTGAATCCATGCGAATAGAGTTCAATCGCTGTTTGGCAACCGGTGTGAAATATGATGAAAAACGCTAAATTATTTTGCGTGATCCCACTTGAGATCTGGTTTTAGAGTTTTGGGTTTAGCGTCAGGGGTGGGGATGCTCTAAGGTAAGCATTTGTATCAACAGGTCCAGCGCACCAACACTCTCCACAACTACATGGACCTGTCGACCTCGTCGATCGAACACGAGATCGAGAAGAACATTATTGAGACGATTTTCACGGACTTGTTCTTTCGCGACGACGACAACGACGAAGACAACGATGGTGATCAAGAAGGTCAACGAGAAGGCCAACGCAATGAAGTTGTTCGTCAAGAAAGTGGTCATCGACATGGGGACGTACACGTACACGGCGACAATCAAGAACGATATGCGCTTCGAGCTCGCCATGGACTACGTCGGTGCCGGCATATCGTTCCGTGAAGCAGCTGCTGCCGTCCAACACGCCAGAGTCCGCACCAACACCCCGAAGGTGCAGGGCATGGCCGACCTCATTGTTGCAAAGTCTGTCCGTGTCCTGGTGGCCGTCGGGCTACAGATGATTGCCAAGTTAATCGACGATCCGTCCGTGTGGGCCTTTTCTCGGGCTGGCGACGGTAGCACTCACCGCGGTAAGTCGTTTTTTGACCTGCGCACCCGCGTTTGCTACCGCGGCTTCCTCATCAAGCTGCACCTGGTCGCCATCCCTATGTTTGAGCGCCACACTGCTGCGAAATTTTTTCGCCTGATCGTCAATTTCCTCGACGAACTGTACGTCAATTGGCGAGCCAAGCTGCTCGGCTTTTCATCGGACGGCGAGAACACAATTACTGGGCGTCACGGGGACCTGGTGACGCTAATTGTGAGGGAGGCCGAGAACGACGCCATCCGCTTCTGGTGCCCTCCTCATCACATCGACATTGTGGTCAAGAAATCAGCCGAGTGCATCTTCGAAGGCAGCTGGGTAAATATTCTGTACGAGTTTTCCGTGTACCTTCGCGCCCAGAACAACCTGATCATCAAGATGAACGTCAAGTGTCCCAGGAAGGCGAATCGATGGGCCAATCTTGGGAACGTGCTTACAGCAGCAGTACCGCCGAACACTGATCGACTACACTAACTGTGAGAACAGCCCGGCGAAGTTGCCTACCGCGGATTGGTGGATTGTTACGTACGCGATCTCGCCCGCCATCGACCTCATCGACTTCACTCAGCTGCAGAGCCAGTCGCTGGTCATTCCACAGCAGGAGGAGCACATTGAGCAGCTCATCGCGTCGCTCAACGTGTTCTTCAGTGTTGATATTGTCTATGGCGATCATGCTGCCGATGCCGATGACGCGTACGTTATCACCGGATACGTATCGAGTCGCTTACCGTAACCCCAACAAATTACCCTTACTAGTACCCTATACCGGATATTAGCTATACTATCCGTACGAAAGTGCAGTACTAGGGTATAAAGACTACAGATTGGCCATCCTCAGGAGGAGACGTTTTACTATTAAACGCCTCGGTTCTCTCAGTTAAACCCACGAAATATTGACGTTAAATCATTATTAGCTACGTTTTTTACCTGGTAATTAGGTTAAACATTGTGAATAATCCGGATACAATGAAAACGTTCGTACGGATAAGTGCTGTATATAAACACCAAGATATACTTGATCCTCCTTTTCGGCCAAAATGTACCTGGTTCCATATATCTCCGTACAAAAAGACACCGGTTGGTTTAAATTCTATTACTCGATCAATTTTTCACCAATCGAAAATCTGAACCGTAACTTCTGTTGGGCTTGTCCAGTTCTATCGTTATTACGGTATATTTTCCTAAATTATATCAATACAGAGTTGGAATAGCTGTCGAAAGTCAAGGCATTTATTTCACAATGACAATTCAGGACTGTGAAAGGTCACACAACATGCGATCGGGAGTGGTGGCAACACGGCAGCATAAGTACTAACGTTATGGCAACCATTTTTACTCTGCCATGTCTAACACAGTCTTGGGTTCTCGTGCAAAGATCTTGCTAACGGCTAGAACAAGGTTCACACGTAAAATAGGCAAGTAGGTTGAAGTCTATGAGACAACGAGTTTACACGTTAGCACAACTTTCTGTGCTCGGGGGGAGACGCGCATGCGAATGCTCTCTATGGGAGTGTGATCTGATGTACTAGTAGCAGCCTTGAACGCATCGCTCGGATTGCACCTTCTCGAAAGCGAAAGGTTCATATAGAATTTCGATATACGTATACATGATGTCAGATTTCGGATGATTCGAGGATCCGTCCCACTGATCTGTATTCCGGTTGCATCCAGGGTTGATTTCGTTCAGGGTTGGGAATGAGAACCCTGAACGAAATCAACCCTGGATGCAATTCATCGTTCAGTTTAATTTCCATACAAATTAAAAGTAATAATATTATTGGAAATCATTGTTGTCTTCCGCCGGTCTTCGCAACCGACGACTACCGTGTTCACAACGTTGACCTCGATGACAAATCCAAAAGTAACTTTATTACCCAGTCAATCAGTCAGTTCCCTCCTTTCACTTCACTACTCTCTACAAGTCATGCATCGTACAGTGTACCATCAGCTCGGCACATATGCCCCTCCGGATCCAGGTCATAGTTCACACTCCTCAAAAGTCGTCCTGTTCCAGGCCAACTTCCGGCTACGCACCCACATTCTGGCACGGGGAGTCGAAGATAGGCTCGGCTGATAACACTTCCCCCTACATCGGGTGGCCACATGCACTCGTGCGATCGTCAATCATTTCGCGCACGCCGTATTCGTTGCTCCGGGCCTTGGCCCAGCGACGGAATAACACAGGAACGTCTTCGTAGATCGATAGGGCCGGTTCTGAGGACGACTCCAGATCGTCCAGGCACTTGTCAGGACTTCCCAGACCCTATCTCGCAGACGCAGGTCTCGGCGGGCTTCCACATAAAAACCTTCATCGCCGAACGCAATAACCTTCAAATCTTCATTGCCTTCATGTCCGCTTTCACAATACAGAAGGAGGCGACACGCATGATGTAGGGACGTCGCCCCCGGAGGCACCAGATTCAGGACTTCCATCAGGTAGTCGGATACCACCTTCACGACCCGGAAGGGTCCTTTCCAACGCAACGGTAGCTTTCCCGGATGCTGGAGAGCCCGGGCCACCATTACAAATTTGACCAACGCAAATTTCGACAGCTTTACAGAGCGTTCACGATCACAACGGTACCGGGCCTTAGCGCGCTTTGGTGCGGTCGTCTCTGTCATGTGCTTGTGCATAACTCGCAGGGCATCTGCAAGCTCAGCCACATGGCGTATCATCCGGGACTTAATCCAGTAGATCGTTAGCTTCCGGGGCTCATACGGGACTCGTACGTGTGGACCAGTCCGGTCAGGGGTGGTATAGCAGGCAGGCCCGTAATCGCCGTCGATGGCGCCACGCCGTCCAAACGGTTGACCGGCTGCTGGTTCAGGGCAGACTGTACCAAAGGTAGCACCCCCGGCCAGTCTGCGGGTTGCAAGCGCATCTCGCTGCACAAGGTCTTCAGGGTCCGGACGACGATCCGGTTCACCATCCCAACTGTCCCGTTGGCCTAGGGGCAGTGTGGTGTGATAAAATGGTGATGAACACCAAACATACGACCCAGGGTACTGACCAGTTCGTTCTTAAAATGGGACCCGGTGTCGGATACCCAGGTCCTGACCACCCCGAACAGGCCAAACCATTCCATCAACGCCGCGGCCGTCTCTGCTGCAGACGCTGTCGTACTGGTATGCAACCGAACGAACTCGCTCATGTCATCCTTGATGACCAGGACGTACTTCAGGCCTCCCGGGGCCTCCGGGAGTGACAGCCAGTCGAAATGAATCAACTCATTTGGCTGCGTTGCATTCAGCGCTTCACCCCAGGGACGGGGTACCGACTCACCGTCGACCACCATATTCAATGCAGGCAGGCAGTGACGAAATTCTTCACGTCGGTCTTCAGGGAAGGCTCTCCGCAACAGATGCCCTCGTCGCTTCCACTCTCCGGTGTCCCGCCACGCCGGTATGGGCCACCACACATATACGCACTGGTATATCCAATGCATTTCCCCGGATCCAGATCTTTCCAGCTGCCGTCAGAAAACACTTCTTCTCGGCGCTTCAGGAGGCGTATTTTTCACATGTCGGATGGCCAGGCTGCAATTCCGTGATCGCATTCGCCGTCGGCCACACAAATTCTTCGTTCCGTAACGGCGACACCAGGGCCAGCCTGGACACCCGGGCAAGCACTCCGGGACTCCACCGGAACTCTCCGGTCCAGTTCAGGATGACTTCCCCAACGGCTCAGGAGATCCGCCCAAAGGTTCTACTCTCCGATCACACACTCCACGACGTACGGGAACGTCGTCATCGTCAGCGGCCAGCGCTGGAGCTTGTGGGACTGGTACTTGGCCATGTTCGAGTTCGACCCTAGAGGGTTAAACATGTACACCACATTCCGGTGGTCCGTAAACAATTGGAACCCTCCCGGACGGATCAGGAGGTACTCCAGGCGTTTGCACGATTCAACAACCGCAAACGCCTCCTTCTCCACGATCGGTCATCACCCCCTCGCTCCCCGGAACGAACCGCTCAGAAACGCCAATGGTTCATGTCGCTGGTCGCTCGCCAGTAGGGCCAGGTCCTCGACATGGACGTGTGTCGCAACAGCTCCCCAAACCCCTCGCTCGCGTCGGTATACAAACACACCATCTTGTCCGGGTCCGGGAGGGAGAACGGGACCATAAGTTTCAACGTCTCTTTGATCCAGTCGAACACTCCAGGTGGTCCCCGGACCACCCGACGGAAGTCAGCGCAACACGCGTCAAGCCGTCTTCTTCCGGGAGTCGGCCGTTTTGGCCGCAATATCCAACAGCTTCTTCAACGGAGCTACCAGCTCCGTGTACTGCGGGATATTCCCCCTCATCCAGTTCGTGGCACACAGGAACTGCTGGAGATCCGCTGCCGTCTGCGGCGGCCCCATATCACACAGACCCTGGATCCGTTCCGGGGCATGCGCCACGCCGTCCTTCGAAATCTCTTTCCAGCACCATATGGTCCGGGTGGTGTGAAAAACACACTTCCCAGGGTGCAACTTCAGTCCGTACGCTTGGCAGATCTCAAGCAGTTTACGCAGCAGGTGCAACAACTCGTCCGTGGTCTGGGCATACCCCAACAAATCATCCAACCATCCGAGCAGTCCGTGCATCAGGAGGTCCCCGAACAACTCGTCGACCACCTCTTGGCAATAGGCCACCGCATCGGTCTGGGCCTGGGTCGGGAATCTCCGGGGATGCTCCCGCAGCCAACAGCGCAGAAACCAGGCCCCCGGGGGCCACCGACAAATCAGCTCCTGAGTCCAGGAGTGATGCCTGCACGGGACAATAGCCGGGAGCTCTGACCGTTTCGCGTCCGGGACATCCTTCTTTACCGTCGCCACGCGGCCACCAGGTACTCCCGGGGCTCCTTTCTCGCCGCTCCGACCACGTCCGAACGTACTACCGTGTGCTCTTAGCAGTTGCTTGACCTCTTCGGGGGTGATACCGGGACATTCACGGACCCGATGGCTGGTCGACGTACACTTCAGACAACCGTTGTTCGATGCACCGATAGCCGGTGCGTTCGGAACAGGTGTCAGGGGCTTCGCGTCTCCCCTCGGGACCCCGGGTCCTCCCAGGACCTTCGACCCGTGCGGCTTCAGTAGGTCCGGCCTCGGAGGCGGCTTCAACTCTTCATCGTAACCCACAAAACGTGTCCCATCGCATATTCCCGCAACCAGCGCACAAACCGGTACACATCCTTCTTAAAAGGCTTGCTTCGCATCAACGCCATCTGCTCGGTAACGGCACGGTGGCGCAGGCTGACGGCGTCCGTGATGATCTTCACGATCGCCTGGCTCTCTTCCCGGATTACCCACTCCTGGTAGTCCCGACGGATAGCCGCAGCCAAACCATCCAGCATGCGTCCGATCCGGGAATCCGCGTCCGGGACCGAGATATCAAAAACAACAGCAGATTTTATCCGCTTCTTCAGGGTGTCCAGGGCCCGGGGATCGACGTCGTAACCTTGCTTGAACAACATAATCCATTCTACCTCAGAAACGTCATCGGGATCCTTTCCCTTCGTCGCAGGTTCGATACACGCCCTCACTGGCATGATGAACGGTCCGACCCCGTTTGCAGTCAGTGCATTGGTCTGGCTGATTTACAGGTTGTACGCCGCCATAAAACGCGTCGTTCTTCCTTCGTGGACCCCTTGAACGTCAGGTTATTTGGGAGGGCCGGGGCGTTGTGCAGGTGCACGTGGTTCTGTCCCATATCCACATCTTCCTTCTCCGGCGCAGATCCGGGAGCCGTCCCGGATGTACCGCCAAATTCGGGGGCCGCAACTGTCGTCGGTCTCCCGTAACTCTAGGCCTCATCAACTGCTACCGGTTGTCGCCTTCCTTGTGGTGACCGGAACAGCCGCCGCGCAATCACACTGGCCCGGGGCCTTCCTCACTCTTCAAAACGGCCCACGCATGGTGCACGGGCCGCAGGACTCGTCGAGCGATCCGACCGGGATCGAGCTACGACAGAGTCCCCGTGGTCGCTACCGGGTAGCTCCACGTCCAAGGCTTGCTCGTTTCCAGTTCCAGGAAACTCCATGTGTTCAGTCGCTAGCGTTTCTGTAAGACAGCTAAAGAATTCTTTGTTGTCTTCCGCCGGTCTTCGCAACCGACGACTACCGTGTTCACAACGTTGACCTCGATGACAAATCCAAAAGTAACTTCATTACCCAGTCAATCAGTCAGTTCCCTCCTTTCACTTCACTACTCTCTACAAGTCATGCATCGTACAGTGTACCATCAGCTCGGCACATATGCCCCTCCGGATCCAGGTCATAGTTCACACTCCTCAAAAGTCGTCCTGTTCCGGACCAACTTCCGGCTACGCACCCACATTCAGGCACGAGGAGTCGAACAGAGGCTCGGCCGATAACAATTATAATGTATTTTGCGTGGTGCAGCATAAATCGCCGGTGTTCCACGCCAGACGCACTCGCCGGTGGTTCGTGCCATCAATGAGACTCGACGCTTGTCGAAACCAGTCGTGTTGCAAGACACATCTACACAGGAGGCCAATGCCCAATGACATCAATCTACCCGTGCAGTTCGCGCCGTAGAGGACCTGTAGCTGCTTCACTGCTACCAGCTTGTCGGTCGAGGATTGGACCGTAACCTGATAGCAGCGAAGCAACGGTGACATGCGATGGTCATATATGGTATCTCAAATAGGCGCTACAACGTATTCATGATATAGCCATACCACGTGTTATCCGCATCGAGTCATTTCGCTTATCAAGCTGCACGTGACTTCGTTGTCGTGGGAGGACTTCCCTGGACACGAGAAAATACCCCAGTCATAATTCGGATAAAGTGAGCCGGATAATAAGCCGTTCAGGATTGAAGAATCGTCCATGGTTTTCTCCGACCAGGGCCTAAGGTAAGGTAAAATGTTTAAGCAGGGCCATTCGGGGTAAGAGCATCTGCACTGGTGCCAGTAAATATGACCCCATTATCTGGATAACTTGTTCGGATAAGCGAGTTACTGGCGCAAATTTTACTGGCCTCGTTTTGATTTCGCACCGAAGGCAGTAAATTTAAATCAGATTGCACTTGCTTCGTGATGGATTCGGCTGCATGGGACTCTCCAGTGAATGTAGAGACCATCACCAGTTCTATAGTACAGTATTGGAAATGTTACCGTAGCCCTCATGTAGCAAATCTGCTTGTCATTCACTATGCCGGTACCTCTGTGTGCATTCGGGACTACTGTTATACAGAGGGAAAGCCTTTGTCACAACCAAATTGTACATCACACAGAAGATTTGGGCTATTCCACAGAAATTGGTCTTTTCCACAAGGCACAGAGTCATCCTCACAATGTGTACAAATGTATCCGTTTATACAGGATTGTTGACGGGGGAAGAATATTCTATTTGCTGATATTAATAGATCTGAATTTGTGAGGGGAACACTTCAAACTGCGATTACTTTAGTTTGGATTGAAAACTCGATCCACTCAGAATGGCCTGAAATGCCTTGTGGGCAGAGAAAAACACATTCGAAGTTCATGCATGCTGGTCGAAGTATTTGGACTTGCTCTTGGTAAAACAAATTGAAAAGTGAGCACAGCTGGACAAACGAACCGGATAAACCTCTATAAACACGTGACTTTCACTACATAAATACACAGAGAAATCCATCGTCCCTTCACATCCACAAAGAACGACCATGGATTCACAGTCAAAGGTACACTTTTCTCTCACATCACCAACACCGTGTTGCTCCCCAATTAACAGTAAACACACTATGTATGCGTACTTGCTGTTGCACGCGAATGCTGTATGCGGTACCTAGAGTACCGCATGCCGCATTCCCATACAATAGTGATATCGTTGCGCACTCACATGCGTATGTCCTAGCACAATGGCGGCGCCACTACCTGATCATCGTGACGCCGCATGACGACCGCGCCGCTGACGATTACAAGTGTACCCAGTACGACATACTAACACCCGTACTCCGGCCACTCGAGCCATTACGATCACCACAGTTTAAGACGATGAGTAGTTATTGGTCATGTGGACATGTATCTTATACACATAATTGGGATGTCCTGTTCTATTCTGAGTTTATGTCACCGTTGTTTTTTGAAGAGGTACAAGCGCCGAATCGTTCGAATATAATCCACATGAGGAAATTTGCCCAATGGGACTGTTCCTGCTCTGTCAATAACTTTCGTTTGCAGGCCATCGCAATGGACAACCCAGAAATGTGCAAGGTTGTCGGTGACAGTTGTTAACAAGTAGACACCTTCGCCCCCACGTTTGATCGTTGGAAACACGTTCAGCTGTGCGTTGCTAGTGGGATCCAGCAGCAAGTTTTCGGCAAATGTTTGGTGGCAAATGCGGAAGCCCTTGGTGCCCAAAAAGCGGATGAATGAACGCAACGCCGCTGATGGGATCCCTTCGTTGGCGTCAATCTTGTGATTCGCCATAAACTCGCCCATGTCGTCATCCGAGACGTTTAGCGGTACATTTAACAGCGTCGCTGCAATGCGAAATGCCGCTATCAAGCAAGTGTTCGTGGCATAGCTTCGAAAGTCAAGCCAATGAGCGTCGTAGCTGCGAAATTTCGCAAAAGATAAATTTTCACCATTTTTTGGCAAAACGCTTTCCATCGATGGTAGCTGCCAAGCGCTTCGCTGCATGTGGATAGATAGCTTACAGGGACCCACGATGTCGTCTTGCCCAATAACTCCGGCCGCGCCCAATGCACTAGGAATTGGTGCTTGCCACGGAACCAGCGTTCGTCTGCCAAATGGTGCACTTCGCGGCTGTGCATGGGCTGCGGAGACGTTACCAAGATCATGTCTGTCGGGTAAAACGACTGCGTTGGTGGTGACAGTGTGCGTCGCTTCGTTGTTACAGTGGGTTCACATGGATGTCTCGACGTAGCTGGTTGACAACGCTCGTAGTCTTAGCCGGCTTTTGTAGCATTTTTGATTATGACATTTGTAGCTGGCTATATATACTACGTCTGCCAATGTGTTGGCAACTTGACAAAAACAGAGAAAAATGAATTATTTTTAGATGGCAGATTCTACCGAATGGCGGGGATATACCGGCAGTCGTGCTAAGGTCCCAGCGCACTCTGACTATCTGGTATATTGCACGCCAACACCGGGGATCGAACCCAAGACCTTTCGCACGTGAAACTGAAGCTCTACCACTGAGCCACATGACACAATGAGTTTTGATAGAAAAATTAATTAATTAAGTGCTTGATTAAATTTTAAGTACACTCACACTATTAATCCATCCTCATGTTCTACATCGTGATCAATGAGGTCAACAGCGATGACTGGGCCAACGCGGGCACCACGACGACCACGACGGCCACCACGAACTTCACGACCACCGCGGCCACCACGGACGGTGCGTCCTCCCCGAATGCTGCGATTGACAATCCGTCGCACCTTTGGGGCCATACCACGAAGTCGACGACCGAACTTGAACGCCACGGCGAGCAAATGGACGCAGATCCCAGACCGATACCAGTAGCCGTAGTTGCATTGAATGTTCGTCAGGTTGACACGCCACCCGTTGGTGGGCTGGTCATTGTACTCGAGTCGCTGGACGTGTCGAGTAATGTACTGGTACCCAAAATCATTGACAGGGACAATGGGTCCATCTGGGATGACGACATCACCGTTCGCATTTACGTGATGTCGTACGTTCCAAATATTCGGACCATCCTCGATTGCCTCGTTGAAATCGAGCGCATTCTTCCGTTGGGGTTGTTTGAAGTGTTGGAGGAGGCGTCCACCAACCCGAGGGGTGGTCCAGAATGGGGTGGCCTTGTCTGACTCGCTGCGTAGCAGTCGTAACAAGACTTGAACCAAATGCACCATGCCTAGGCGCTGGTGCCCAAGAGCCTAAAATGTTGCGTTAGATTCAAGCGTAGTTTTTGGTGTACCTTTTTGATTTCTGCATTGAATTGTTCATTGAGATTGTTGGTGGTGGCAGCCCCAAGATCCGTGTGATACACTTGCCATTTCCAGAACCGGCAGGGTGTGTCATTCAGTGGTACGTTTGCCATCATGGTTGGGGGCATCCACCATCGGAAGATCTTCAGTCGAAACTTTCTCACTCCTTGTGACATGACATTCCACTTAGCCTTGACACTTCTTGCTACGAAGTCCAGGTGCACCCGATCAAAAGCTGTGTGCCTGCGGTATATGTCCTTGGACGCTTCGTCCCATTCTTGCCAAGTCAATTTGAAGCTAACCGCGAAGTCTCGGCACTACAAAGAGTCTAAAATTCTCAAATTTTTGTTGGTTCTTCGTACCTTTTTCATGACGTGGAAAAAACACATGATATACTCAATTGCGGCGCCAAATGTCGCCCGTACTCCATTATACTGATTAAGCTACAAGTATAATCAAAATGATCATACACATGTACCAACCAGTATCATTGTGCAGTAAAAGAATTGAAATCTGCGAAAATGGAACATTGTTCTTGGAGTCGAGCTCTGGACCTTTACGGTGTAGTGCCATGCACCTTCAGCTAATAGATCTCTACTTAAACTAACGACATTAATGAGAATTAGGTCATAAGTTCATTTCATACTTTACTGTACTGAGGACTATCTGGGAATGTTACCGGTATTGTTATTGCTACCAAAGCTCTTGCAGTAAGTACGAACACACTTTGACGCGACGAAATACATTGCTTGTCGTATACGTGATCGCGCCACCAAGTCGACTCGCTCCTCTTTCTCCTACTGGAATGAAACGGCGAGTCACACCAACTGTGCACCGGGAAGTACACAGCACCATCGTTGAATTTAAATCCATAGACGCTTTCGACTGCATGACCCCGACGAATTCGTGAGTTCCAACCACACACAGGGAATTCTTCCTACCTATTCCAACAGGAGTAAATGTCCTTGTCTCCCAAAAGTAATAATTTTCGAAGCTTTACTTGCTGTGATTTATACTGCAAAGCTTGTGATTACGACGATTTTGTTGTGATAAAAACCACCACTCTGTTATACACTGCAGTACTCGGGCTTAGAAATGACTTGCAGTTTGATCGTTTCCGACGATTAGATCGAGCGAGGCACTCAGCCATACGTGACACAACTGCACCGCTGCACCTGCTCATGTGGGGTGAAGTTTCGGGAGCGTTCCTTCATTGCCTGTTTTGCTTATATGTATGCATAGTAACGTTTATTCGCGTACATCAGCTAACTAAGAAATCATTTGCGTCTACAGCTAGCCGACTTCGTATACCGGTACGTCGAACATCAGACGTCTGAGTGCTGGGGAATGGTGGGGCATGCGATGACGATCTGCTCGACCAGGAAGCCGCGGAGGGCCTTTCAGGTCGGTCAGGCACGTGAGTCGCTGGAGCCGGGGACGGTCTTGAGGTCAGCGTTGAGGACGCGAGGCAGCGACGTGATGGGCGGCCAATGCTCAGCAACGGAAAAGCTGAAGGACCGGGACATGGACTTGTAGGCCGCTGGGGCCTCCTTGTCCTATGGGGTTGACGGGACACCGGATGACCTGGTCAAGGAAGCCCCAGCGGGAGCGAAGCAGGCGGAAGCTCCTTGGCGAATACGTCGGCGCAGTCACGAAGGAACTTGGAATGGGGAACAAAGCCACGCATTCGATCGAGTCACAGGTGAATAAGATTGGTCAGTTGACTTACTGGAGTCCAGTACTCCAACAAAAATTCCAACAAATTTACTGGAATATTTGTTGGAGTAGCGGAGTCCAGGAACTTTTTTACTGGCTATTGGTACCGGTGCGAACGATTTTTTGGAATTCCAGTAAATTGCCCAATAAAATTATTGGGATCTGAGAACTGCTGGTACCGGTGCAGATGCTCTAAGTAAGGTAAGGGTAAAGGTAAAAGTAAAATTATATTTACCACGTTTAACTTTTACCTTACCTTGCCGAGGCGTACCAGCAACATATCACTCACATTTAACATGTTCGGCTTTCTACTTGTTGAAATAAAAATGCTGTCGAGCTATCATTCACTCGAAACGGCGTCGTTCAGAATACAGGAATTGAAACGACAGGGCCACGGCCATGCGCCATAACACAAGGACCCCGCCAAGGACCCCAATATCTATTGCACAAACGTGGCGACTACTAACAAGTACGTAGGCGTATATTATGGATGGTTACGCTTCTGGAAGGAATTCACAACTGCATTTACACAACTGCATTTCTAGTACTACACCATTTTGCAGTTAAGTTGGACGAATGCCCGATATATTGGCCGTGCGCCCGATATACAGTATTTGGTGGTGTGCCCGATATAATTAGCCATGTGCCCATTGAATTTGGTACACCGAGGTCATGTGACCGATATATTTGGCGGTGTGCCCGATATAATCAGCCGTGTGCCCAAGTAATTGGCCATCTGCCCGATGAATTGTGTCGTGTGCCCGATGAAATGGAATAACTCAAATAATTATATTTTATGGAGTGCAAATCAGTTTTGGTGGAAACATCAAGTGTTTGAAGTTCGGAGGAATTCGCGCGAAGGCAAGAATTCGAAATTTATACTTCAATAAAGTATTGTTTAAGTTCATGATGCGCGCGCTTTCCTCCAACATTTTGAATGCTCATTAATCAAATCACCAGGGAACGCACAGCGTGGACGTAGCTGTACCCCCACGAACTCCGGTTATGATGTCAATTACCTATACTTCATCGTTTCGTCCATACTTCCAACTCCGTCCAAAACTTGAATCTGTCGCACGCAGAGTTCATTTTTCGATTTACCTCAAGGTACGCACCATCGATGGACGCGCGGAGGTCATGAGCAACATGGGCGTTGGTATGTGACGTTACAACAACGATGCTGCATGTGTCGTTTAACGACCATTTCTATATTGAATTGACTTTGTATTGCCATTTTCATCGGGCACACGACACAATTCATCGGGCAGTTGGGCAATTGCTTGGACACACAGCCAATTATATCGGGCACACGACATCCGTGTGCCAAATTAAACGGGCACATGGCCAATTATATCGGGCACACGGCCAAGTATATCGGGTATTCGTCCAACTTAATGCAAAAAGGTGTAGTTACACCAACACCACATTATTACTGTACCTGCAGCAGTATTCCAACCGCTCTCTTATTCAACCAATGACTTCAATCCCCTCATGTCGTTCACCAGTTGTGTTCATGTAGAATGCCGACTTGACAGAGCACGCCGCGTGGACGTCGGGCAACGTTGTGACGTGGTGCGATGTGCGGAGTGCCGACTGCATACTTGGTCCGCCACGGCGGCATCGCCCCGCACGTGGATTTTCCTCAGCCCGGAATGCTCAAGGATATGGCTCTCATCGATCCCTTCGAGACCTACGGGTAGAGATTTAAGTAGTAAGAGGTCACCAGTCGAATCCTGTTCTGCAGCGTGCAGAGCAATTGGGCCGCGCGTCGGTTTAACCCATTCCAACACATACACTATGTGTGTGTGCCGTGTCAAAAGTTCCGATATCTTAGTGGAGTTACTGGGTATTTTAGTGAATGGTAGTCAGTAGGCGCCTCGTGGCGTGTTTAACCTCACTAATGTCAGTGTTATATTTGCTACCTTGACGAAAGTTCCGTGGCCGAAAGCCAAGAAGAAGCGGGGGACAAAACAAAGATATCTTTAGTCCATTTTTGAGTTACTCATTGGAGATGGTACGCGAACATTTCTCCGACGAGGAATCGCCAAAGAACGCCGAAGAACGATCGCAGTTGCGTGACCGGATCGAGGAGCACGAGAACGTGTCGCTTGGTGTACCGTGGAGAACCCGTTCATATCTCCCCGACGACGACAGCCGCCTGCTGTCGACGAGTGGCAACCGCCACGTAATGGGTTTTACACCCCTGTCACAACCCGAGGATTACCAGCTGTTGCTGCGTTTGGACCGCTGCTGCTCTACAAACGACTGAAGTAGATGGCGCTTCAGTGCCGTTGCCAGGCGACAACGACCCGTCGGATGTCCATGACGATACATGCATGGGCAGCGATGGGGGTTACGGCCGTACGGCG
This sequence comes from Aphanomyces astaci, assembly GCF_000520075.1. Lineage (NCBI taxonomy): Eukaryota > Oomycota > Saprolegniomycetes > Saprolegniales > Verrucalvaceae > Aphanomyces > Aphanomyces astaci. Next base: position 72,050 of record NW_009798284.1, read on the forward strand.
CCACAAGTTTGGAACGCGCCGGCGCTCCCCAGCCGCCGACATTTTCGGGCTCAACCAAGGCCGAAAGACTCGCTTTTATGCGCGACTACCAAACTTATCTGGGCCAGATCAACGCCATGCAGTGCAATGGTTCGCGTCTGTTGGCGATGCCCGTGAGTGCCTGCATGGACCCGTTTTCGAAGCGCCAGATCGCGCTGTACGACTTCAACCGCGACCACAATTCCATCACGAACGATGAGTGGGTCGCGTGGTTCAAGTCAGCGTTTGAGGAAGACCCTCAAGACCTGAACATTTTGAAGCAACGGCTGCAGCGAGCGATTCGTTTCGATACGGAATCTTGGACGCGGAGTCCGGCGTCGGTCGTATGTTGGACGAGTTGATGCGCTCGTTGGAAGAAGACCACCAGGAGTGGGTACTCCATCAGGAAGGCAAGATGGTCGTCGAAGTCGATCAAGCCGGAATCGCTGAAGACAGCGGTTCACAAGCAGCTGCAGTTGCAACGGAACAAGGTGTTGACGAGCGACGTCTTCCGTTACGTCAACTGGCTGCGAATTTTTGCAGCTGGCCACCAGCTGTACGTTGGACTCGGCGACGAGTCTAAACCTTCCCCGGCAGCGAAGCCGGTAGAAGCTGCATGAGGCGGCAAGCGTCAAGTTCCAAGACGTGAAGGCAGCCGGGAAGACGCTGCCCAGAACAATGGCAGTGTCGGCGGTCGATGCGATCGTGCCCAATACTGCTGAGCCACCGGCCAGGAAGTACTGTTAGAAGTGCGGTGACATGAGTCACCGTGTGGCGCGGTGCCCGAAGACCGCGCATGGCGAAGCCGAAACGTTGTTGGCAGCGCAAGTCAAGCCCTGGAAGGACGGCATCAAGGTGCTGGTCAACCAGCCGCAGCTACTGAAGACAGAGCGCGGCGTGCTATTGGAGAATGTCATCCGCATGGACGATGTCCTATTGGACTCTGGTTCAGACATGACGGTTGTCATGCGCGGCGTCATGGATGCGTTGGACGCAGCCAGTGTCGAAGTTGGGATTGTGTCCCATAGCGTGCCGCATTTGGCGTACCTGTACGGCAGTGACGCCAAGCCAGTTGTGATGACGCGCAGCGGCAATTTCAACTGCGTGATTCTGGACACGACGTGTGGACCGCTTGTGTTGGTTTGAAGGCCTCGGTCGAATTCGCGTCGACTGCAACTGAACTCATCATGAGTTGCCCAGTCATGCAGTTACCGGCCTTCAGCGTTGAAGACCTCCTTGTTGGAGCAAGGAAGAAGAAGGAAGAATGGGACGTTTCGTCCGTACCGACGAACGAAATGTCTGGCATGGCGAATGTCAAGCGCCTGATGGTGGAGAAGTTGAATCCGCCGGAGCTTGACCCCGACGACGGGATGGAATGTGCTACTCCGGAGGTTTATCCCAAAACCTCCATCGAGGACGAAGCGGAAGGGCGCCGCACGAAGCAGGCGGCCGTCCAAGACAATCTGACGGCCAAGGCAGCCGAGGCTGCAAGGCCTACTGGCCAAACACATTGATGTGTTCCGTGAAGACTCGGGCGACGATCCACCTGTCAAGGTTGAACCTCTGGAGGTTCGGATCAAGCCCGGCTCGACGCTGATGAAGTGTGGGATTCGGTGGTACCCGCCGCTGCATGTGGAGTGCATGCGCAGCCATGTGGTTGCCCTGGAAGCGAATGACATGGTATACTGTACCAAAACAACCGGACTACGTGGGCCACAACCCCAGGAATCGTGCCGAAGGAGGAAGTCGGCGACTTGCGCATGACGATCGACAGCAGGCCGATCAACGCCTGCACGGAGCCGATGCCTTGGCCGATGTCAAATCTGAACAGCGCGATGGTATGTCTGGTCGAAACGAACGTGTACTTCACGTTGGACGTGACCAAGAGGTACTGACAATTGCCGCTGCGGACAGCCAGATGTACTTCTCGTTCATGACGCCCTTCTGCGTGTACACCCCGACCCGCGTGCTCATGGGACAGACGGACGCTGTAGCGTACTACCAGTCGGTTCCCACCAAATGTTTGGTGAACTGCTGTTCCGAGGCCTGTTGGCCTGGCTCGATGATTTGCTGGGGTCCGCCAAGACGACGGACGAGCTGTTCGACTTGTTGGACCAAGTCTTGACCACCTGTGCCCAGTTCGGACTCAAATTGAGTGTGGCAAGGTGATTTCGGCCGATGGAATCACCCATTCCACAAGCCAAATTCAAGGACTCGTGGATTTATCGCCGCCGACGACAGCGACCGACCTCCAGTAGTTTGAGTGTGCAACCAACTGGATGCGTGCGAGCATCCCTGGTTATAATCAGCTGGTGGATCCGTTGCGACGTCTGCTTGACGTGGCCAAGAAAACGGCGTTCGTGCGTTGTCGCACTCCCTGCCGTGGGATGGTCGTCCGACCATCTCAAGTGTTTCGACGATGCGAAACACGCGTTGGTGCATGTGGTGCCCCTGTCGCACCTGCGAGAAGACATGACGGTCTGCGTCTTCACGGATGCCAGTGACCTGTTCTGGGGTGCGGTCGCCACACAAGTACCGCCATCGGACCTGGACTTGCCTCTCAAAGACCAGAGGCACCAGCCGCTTGAGTTCATCAGTGGGTCGTTTTCTGGCGCGAGTGCGCGCTGGCCCATTGTCGAGAGGGAGGCCTACGCTGTGGTCAAGTCGTGCAAGAGACTCGACTACGTGGTCGTACGCCCGGGTGGTTTCCGTCTGTTCACGGATCGCCGCAGCCTGGTGTACATTTTTTACCCAAGTGGCCCGAACGTCAACATGGCCATGACGAGGCCGACAAGCTGCAGCGATGGTCGCAGGTGATTTCGACATTCCCGTACACCATTGAGTGCGTCTCGGGTGACGCGAATGTATGGGGCGACCTCCTGAGCCGATGGGTTGCTCCGACGGATCAACCTGTTGTGAATGTTCGAAAGTTGATCCATGTGGTGTCGCCTCTGCAACAAGTGGATTTCGAGTGGCCGACAGCCGCTATGTTCAGCGGCATCCAACGTTCAACCATGCAAGGGGGACGGACCCCCCCAAGCGGTGTGGATTGGGACGACGACTCCCATTTTTGGACCCAGACGGACGAATCTGGATCCCGGACGGTGCTGCTGACCTTCAGCAACGGATTTGTGTGATCGCCCACCAAGGAGCCAGCGGTCACCGTCGTATCGCAGCAACAACCAAGTCTGTGTCCGACAAGTTTGTGTGAAAGACGCTTTCCACGGACGTCGAAGTGTTCATGCGGTCCTGTTTGCACTGCCTGTGTATTGACGGAGAAATGGTTCCCGGTCTATTGGGTTTGGCGCTTCATACAGAGAAGCCGAACGAGCTCATCAATTTCGACTGGTTGTCGAAGCCCATGGCCAAGTCCGGCCAAAACAAGTGCTTGTCGTGAAGGACGGCATGAGTGGTTTTATGCAGCTGTTCGCGGCAGAGTCCGCTGACGCCGCCGCGACCGCTCAGTGCCTGATGACGTGGTTTACCACGTTCGGTGACATATGGGTGTCAGATGGCGGCCCTCAAATCAAGAACGAAGTGATTGAGAATGTCGGAAGTTGGTGGGTGCCCATAATCACATCACGACAGCCTACAGTCGTTGCACGCACGGGATGTAGAAGTAGTCAACCCACTAGCGCGCCGTGAAGGATTTGCATAGCGAGATGGAACGCGAATGAATGGCCGAATTTGTTGTCTCTCGTGTCAAGGTGCCCTCAACCATCAGCCGGCGGACCTGCTGGGTTGAGTTGCACCTGTGACAGCATTTACTGGCCTGCAAGCCAGAACCCGCTGACAGGTATTTGTCACCCGACGTCGCGGGCTGGCTTGAAGATGCCCATCAGACACATCACCACGTTTTGGTGAAGTGGCTTCGTCTAGACGATGAAGAATCGTCCTGGGAACCTGGCGAATGCTGGACATTCCAGTAATATTTCGCAAGTGGGCGGCGACCAACAAGAAAGAACGTGCCGTGGCTGCCCTCATAAAGTCACTGGACTTGCCGTAGCAGGAGAAGTGTTCTGCAGCGTTCAGAGCAATTGGGCCGCGCATCGATTTGACTCATCGCAAGCACACACACTCTGTGTGTGTGTCGTGTCAAAGGTTCCGTTACCTTAGGGAGTTACTGAGTACTTTAGTGAATGCTAGTCAGTAGGCGCCTTGTGACGTGTTTACCTCATTAACTTAATGTCAGTGATATATTTGCTACCTGGACGAAGGTCCCGTGGCCGAAAGCCACACAAAACATCGGCGTTGGAAAATGGAGTGGATTACTTTGCGAAAGGGCGCGGATGCAGTCGTCGCGACAACTCGACGCGGTCACGTCCCCTTGTGGAAGAAGCACGATTTGAATAGTAGCAGCAACAGCAGCAGTCGGAAAGTCTCCAACTATGACATGGCAGCCCCTCGTCGGCGACAGAATCAACCGTGTGTGCTGTACAAAGCAAACTCACTGGGAGGGTTTGTGCTCCTGCGAACCCACACCACCACCCCCGTTGTGGTTGATCGCATGGGATGATGGAATTATTTAACGACCTCGACAAATAAATAATTCCTCTGTTCCATATTACTGCCGACTTTTCAAAATCACACTTTTCCAAATTACTTGCGACATTTCTTTTAGCAAGTACCTCGTCATCGCTGAGATTAAAGGCAGCGAAGGTGGCATAAATGACATCATCCAAAGTACGACTAACCAACTTGTACTGCAGCGATTGGATCGAAGCAAATAAGCCCATATTTAACACATTCAGATCTGGGCTGTTTGGTGGCTGGCAGCGAACCACAAAGGACCAAGTACCACAGATGCACGCAAAGTCAGCATCGGTGATTCCTCCGTGGGGTGTCGCATTGTCGTGCTGAAGCACAACACGCTTGTTTACGGTAGGGAATTTTACCTTGATAACTGGAATGACTCGCGTGAGCACATAGTCTCTATACACAACAGTGTACACGTTCACCAACGTTAGCACGATCGTTCCCGCCGGAGGTTGCGGGAGTTGCGCACAGCAGATAGGTTCTACACGATTGGCCACATGCCAATCTTGCTGCCGAAGACATACAATGGCGCCCAGAAACATGACCTTGGGGATGAAGCGCTTGCTTGACCAGACGCACTGCTCAGGCTCTTTACCCTCCGTCAGATACTTCTTGCGGATCTTCTCCTCGTTGAACCAATTTTTATCAAGGTGTAAGACATCTCACATGTCATCAAAATCCGGGGTTTCGGGACCGCAGGGACGAACTCGCGAGCGGCAAAATGCGATATATTCTTCCTTGTTGTCTTTGGACAGCAGAGGCTTGAAGTGAGTGCTACAGCGTTGAATCTTTCCTGCTTTCAGGGCCCGTTGGAGTGATGCAAGTGGTATGCCAGTGCCTTCTGACATGTCGCGCATTGTCGAGCGTAGCGATTGCGGCAGTTCGCGGAGAGTACTGGTGACGAGATCCGGTGTGTATATCAGCGGCCGGTCGACACTATCTACTTTTAACGATGGCACCAGTGCGTTTCGTTGATAGGCCTTCAAGATACGGGAGACGGTGGTTCGGTGGATGTTGAGTTGGGAGGCAGTGGAAGCGATCGCTCCACGAGCAAGCTTGCCCATGGTCGACAGGTGGTTTAGGTGTCGGATCACCTCCATCTTGTTGGCGTAGGAGAGCTCTCTCCCGGTCGGTTGTCGTGCCATGGTTGTCGACGTGTTTAGGTCCCGAAAATCTGCTGATCAGATTCGGGTGGGTGTGATTATTTACGTGGTTGTTATTATGTCGTTTATGATCGAATCGCTTTATTAAAATAACAGGAGGATCAGAACGAACGCCAGCTTTCGGCAGCCAATCGAAATTCACAATTTGGCCCAGGCCGTGATGGACCAAATTTCCTCAAATATAAAAAAGCACAGAGTAGTAGGATTCATCGAATTTGGACAAGAATTCAATTTTTGAGGACGCCTAGAACTCAAATGTCGCACTAATATGGAACAGAGGAAGTACCCTAGTTGTTGCCGCCTTGCTAGAATTTGCACCATAATTTCTGTCTGTTTTGGTGTCTCTGACTGCGACCGTGCTTTTCTGAACAATGGAAACGTGAAATTGGCGACCCATGTAGCGGCGGCAACGTTAAACCTCCAACAAGAATTTTCATACGCAAAACAAGCAATTTCACCACGTTTATTCGTAGCCAAACACGGACGTAACGTTAGTACACTGCATTTTACAGACACTTGGCGTCCTTGAGCAGTTGATCCAACGCCCCCGACTTATCCAATGCTTTCAAGTCGTCGAAGCCCCCGATGAATTTCCCCCCGATCCAAATGTTGGGCAGCGTGTCTTTCTTGGTGAGGCGTAGTAGCGAGTAGTACACGTCCATGCCGCTGGGGGTGTGGTTGGGGTTGTCCATCCACACCCCAAAGTAGTCGTACTTGGCTTTCTTTTCCTTGAACAGGGCTTTGGCAGCGGCGCAGTACGTGCATCCTTCTTCCCCGAAAATTGCACACCGAGCGTTGCGTGCATAAGACTTTGTCCAAATGTCCACTTCTGAAGGGACTTCGGTGGACGTGGGGGTCGGCGCGGTGGTAGAGTTAGGGGTGACGGTGGTAGATTTAGGGGTCACGGTGGTAGAGTTAGGGGTCACGGTGGTTGTGACAGGAACCACGGCGGTGGTAACTGGGGCGTCCGATGGAGCGTCCGTTACAGGGGCTTTGGTGGGTATTGAAAAGGCCAAGATCTTGGTCGTGACGTTGGTGCATTCGTCCGTGGCAGCGATCTGGGGGGAGCAGCCTTGGATCTTGGACGGGAAAACTTCCCCACTGCCTTTCATGGCGTGGCCTTTGCTCCAACACGTCAGCACGTCAGTGAACGCGCCATCCAGACACTGCAACACGACGTCGGCACCCCAGTCTTGTTTGAACGCTGCGCGGAGATCGGACACTTTGACTTCTTTACCAATGTTGTCGGTGATGACTTTGGGGGCCTTGAGCCGTTGCGCCAACTGAACCACCGTGAGCAGGTACGATGCATCCTTGAGACCGCCGCAGGGGTAGGCAAACGTGCCCTGGT
>NW_009798284.1:79278-81006 GCF_000520075.1 Aphanomyces astaci
ACTTACCGTAGTCGTCGCAGCGAGGTACCGAGTAATTGTTGAAGCGAGGAATAAGCCCCCCTGACACCAAGTTGGTGCGCATGATGTCCGACGGATGCGAGCACAAGGGCTGGCACAAGCACGTGCAGCGGCCTGCGTACCATGTGCTTGTGTGCACCCACACGTCTTGAACGCCCCAGGAAGGCGGGAAGTCGGCAACAGCCAACTCCAGGGTCGCGGCAACGAGCAGCATGGACTTTGCCATCACCATGTTTGCCCGAGGGGTCAATTGAAATATGATGTCGTTCTTGGCTCTGACGGGACGAAGAACGAAGATCAACTGCCACTATAACCTAGCTACTACTCATAACCTAGCTACAGTATTACTCATTTTTACTGGTTAATATGGGACACGCGGGCGGTGGTACATACTGTAATAACCTTAGGAACTACCTAGTACTAGTACTACGTAGTACATATTAATACAACTGCTCGTCGAATACAACGGTAGATGTGATCGAACTTTATAGCGAGGATATACATATTCATAAGTGGATTGAATGCGAAGGCCGTAGCTAGAGCTAGCAATCAGTGTGTGTGGGTGTGGTTGTTGAACGGTGGCAACATTGTATTGGAACGTGGAGAGGCTTTGCAAGTGAGAGGGAACCCCATCTGACAACACAATTGAAATAGAGTAGGGTTATGTATTGTGGATTCGGTACAAATTTCCAGACCCCGTCGAATCCTATCTCGCCCCGGAATCGAATCACGAATCCACGCTATTGGCTAAATCTATTATTGAGTGGATTTGATTGGCTCTTACAGCAAGTATTGTCCATTCAGCCAAAATTTGGACTTTTGTATTGTGGATTTCCTTGGTTCGAGCACAACTAAAACCGAGACCGTAGTATACTGGGAGATGAGGGAAACATGGTATTCGACAGATTCTCAGGCTGTTTTACTGGATCAAAACTTAGAACCAAATGCTTGACAGCTTGTCGACTTATCCGGATAGTTGTGATGTCGATGTCAATAATGCATATTTTACAGTTAAGAGACAAATCGAATACAACCTTTCAATGAAGTAAAATAAAATGTGCTAGTACTTAAGACTTACGGGACAGCATTGAATATTAATACCAACCTTGGATACTATGGTTAATATAATATAATTGTTGAATTAAAAGCATGATTATATATGTGGATGAAATTTGGATGACATTGGATGAAATTGGATGAAGTTGTGGGATGAAACCTAAAGTAGTGACCAAGCCTTACGTTGGCCCCGAGCGCCCGGGAGGCCGTCTGCGCAAGCGCGGCCGTACGAGAGCGCGGATCTAAGCTTCTCACTTCACCGAATGATCTATCTTTTCTTCTTGTCGGGCAGCGGCAGGTAGGCCGTAGGCCGTGCCGCTCCCGGACGAGGCGTGTATACAATGACCTAGCATTATCCTAATTTACTCTCATTTATTCTAATTAGGATATGACCTAATATTAATGGTGGATGACGTTGGGATGACGTTTGGATGACACATGATACTATCACGGATATTTGAAATCCATATAAATAATTATTAATACTACTTCGAAGTCTTATATTAATAGAATTTCAAACTACTAGATGAAATCCAATTATGGCGAATACCATTTCTAGATTCCGAATGTCCTTGTAGAAAGGACGATAAATCCGCAAGTACAGACGTTTGAATGACGATATTGCGCCAGCATATTCTTCGTAGCACAAGGTTC
>NW_009798284.1:81588-95885 GCF_000520075.1 Aphanomyces astaci
TTGGTTCGAGCACAACTAAAACCGAGACCGTAGTATACTGGGAGATGAGGGAAACATGGTATTCGACAGATTCTCAGGCTGTTTTACTGGATCAAAACTTAGAACCAAATGCTTGACAGCTTGTCGACTTATCCGGATAGTTGTGATGTCGATGTCAATAATGCATATTTTACAGTTAAGAGACAAATCGAATACAACCTTTCAATGAAGTAAAATAAAATGTGCTAGTACTTAAGACTTACGGGACAGCATTGAATATTAATACCAACCTTGGATACTATGGTTAATATAATATAATTGTTGAATTAAAAGCATGATTATATATGTGGATGAAATTTGGATGACATTGGATGAAATTGGATGAAGTTGTGGGATGAAACCTAAAGTAGTGACCAAGCCTTACGTTGGCCCCGAGCGCCCGGGAGGCCGTCTGCGCAAGCGCGGCCGTACGAGAGCGCGGATCTAAGCTTCTCACTTCACCGAATGATCTATCTTTTCTTCTTGTCGGGCAGCGGCAGGTAGGCCGTAGGCCGTGCCGCTCCCGGACGAGGCGTGTATACAATGACCTAGCATTATCCTAATTTACTCTCATTTATTCTAATTAGGATATGACCTAATATTAATGGTGGATGACGTTGGGATGACGTTTGGATGACACATGATACTATCACGGATATTTGAAATCCATATAAATAATTATTAATACTACTTCGAAGTCTTATATTAATAGAATTTCAAACTACTAGATGAAATCCAATTATGGCGAATACCATTTCTAGATTCCGAATGTCCTTGTAGAAAGGACGATAAATCCGCAAGTACAGACGTTTGAATGACGATATTGCGCCAGCATATTCTTCGTAGCACAAGGTTCTGAGATCCATGTTGCATGCAATTCGCATCGAATGCTGATTTGAACCAATGATGGGAGTCCAAAACAAGGATTTGCTCTGAATGTGTGTTTTGGATGACAGATTCAACAGCCTACATCCATCTACATTTCAAAGAATTTATATATAGCGATATGCTGATAGTGCGGTCTAACCAGATCCATTCAAATCAGATCGGATGGGTTTCTATTAGCGGCGATATCTTGACAGTTATGGTTGATTGGAATTTGAGATTTGGAAATTGGATCACTGTGACTCACTCACTCTATAAACAAGTAACCTGTGAAAATCACGTATTTACCTGTGAAGATTGAATAGCCTAACCGCGCAAATTCTAAGCAAATTCATGTACAAATATCAAGCTTACTGTAACTGTAAATTATACGACTTAAATTAGAACTCAAAATCATAGTGTTTTTGCTTACAACAAAATGGGGTGTAAGCGTGTCAAGACATGCGTTAAAGACGATAATCTTATCATTGGTGGATTCAGCTGAGAATTCTCCACATGTAGGTCTTTTCAGAATGTTTTTACCTTACCGCAACGAGGAAATATACCCATTTTTCGAAATCAAATGAAAGTTGACTTGTTTGTGGAATTGGAATGGTGGCCGGCCTTACTTGTGATTATAAACCAATCAGAGTGCATTATGGTTTCTTTGTCATATAGGTAATTGGTCAAGACGATCATTTTTATCGACTTGCAGAAGTATCAAGTTCCAAGCGACTCAAAACAACTCGTGCCAGCATCAGCTTAACGTTAATGTTCATGTCAGCAGCTCATCGCAATCCCGAGTACACTCACTATCATTTTTCCTTAGGTTTACTAGTCCTTGTTTGTAAACTCTACCCAATATGCATCACTACCGGTACTACTTCATGATTTCGGTCGACTGGGGCCAACACCCAAGGCTCCAAGTAAAAATGAGGAAGTGATGGGTAGAACTACCGTCAGTAAGGATTATACTGTCGGGGCATAGTCACCGAAGCTTTGACCAAATCAAGTCGTTTGCCCGCGATTTGCAGTTGTCCAGACATTAGGAATAACAGTGTAAACATGAGTAACAGGGTTCTCGTCGTGGTCTACTGGTAGTCCACGTGGAATAGGAAATCCAGGAAGGCGCTTTAACGTTAGAAGATCAACGAGTAAATTGCTGTAAACGACCTATCTATATTACCAGCAGTTGACAAGCTTGGCCCATGTGATTACTTGGTTTCTGCCAAGATGCAAAACTAGTATGGTGTCTCCACTTTTTACACTAGTAATGCTGTTACAATTCACTCCCAGACATGGCCCCACACCCACTCGGTTCAAATCATTTTAATCCGTTCCTAAATATTGATATGGAGCTGTCGTCGTCAATCGTTCGTTTAGACGACCAAGGTCGTGGGCATGTGCGACGGCACCCGAGCCTAGCAACCACCAGAGACGGGGCGCGCCACTACAAGGCGAGGGCCAAGTCGTACTGTATGACCATCGCCCAGGCTCAAGCGTGCGGTAGGAGCAAGAGATCGCATTCTACTAACGTAAAAAACCAATTTAAGATAAATTTTTCGGAGGCGTCGGAGTAGAATGGACATAACTTTTGAGTCCATGACGATACTTGAGTTTTGAATAGTGATTCCAATAGAAAAGACGCGCCGCTTTGACTTCATAATCGAATTATCAGTTTAGGCGATGAACTTCACAGATAAATTTGTTACTTTCTAAGCATTTGCACTCACATTTTGATAACCAATTTACAGTTAGGAAAACTTGTTTATCTTTAAGTATGTATGTGTCGGGGCCATAAATTGACTCGTTACGTTAGCTGCAGCCTGCAGCTAGCAATGTACTGGTAACAAAGTGAATAGAACGATCCTATTGGCCAGTCATTTTCATTCTTCTATCATATGCTAGTACTACGTAGTACTCCCGAGTAATAAGTACATCAACGGGCTAGGTGTGGTGGACTCTGATTGTATATTCGGCTCATGGGAAATGCACAAAGGTCCGAAAGGTCACGAAGTCGAATCCGTTTTTTTTTCACATCAACCAAGCCGTATACTACGTAGTAGTAGCGAGCGATGACAGAGCATCCGCCCGAAATGGCCGTACCGCAGCGTCGCGGAGATCGCGTGTTTAATTTGTGCAGGCGGTGCCTTGGCGAGGACTGAGCCCCAATTGTGCACGTCACCGAATGTCTTATGGATTCTTCGTGTCGGGAAAAGCGTCAGGTACTGTACTGCCTGCCTCTATCTAGCCAACATTGCGTTCGCCCTACTGCAGAACCGATCGCTGCTGATGGCGCAGCAGGAGAGCCACATCATGGCGCTTGTTGCCACGATCAGCACCATGTTCGACCTCGAACTGATCGATCCCGACGACGCTGACGCTGAAGAGCACGACAACTTCGTGCGATTTGAGACAATTGCGTATCCGGACCGACCACCTCATCATCCTGATCGAGGACCAGGGATCAATGGCCCGGGACTGCTTGCTGCGCTTGGATGTTGCCGACAAAACTGCCGCCCTAAAGCAGATCGTGGCCTATGCGGAGACTCTGGTGATCGAGCAGCAGGGCGTGCGTGCAGAGCGCGACGATAGCAACCTGCCGCGGGAGCAAGATGCACCTCCAGTTCTACCTGGTCAACTAGTTGGACTTCGACCGGCTCACTTCTTCCGTGATGTGCTGGACCTGCATCGTGAGCGCATCCTACGCTTCTGGTCTGATGTCGACATCGACGAGGTCGAGGAAAATCATCGCCAGCTGGTTGCCGCATACAACAACGACCCCTCCTGCGCCGCACTATTGACGAACACGACAATAGCACCACTTTCAATGACGCCTGGGATGTCGCCTCTCATCAATGGCTGCGTCTGCGCGCGTTCTGCGTTGGACTGGCGACCATTGTTCCCAACACTACCTCGGTCCAATCAGACTTTTCGATCCTAAAATGGGAGATTGATCCGAACTGGACGGACTTGATGCATCTGTCGTTGGAGGGCATCTTTCAAGCCAAGCATCGCTTTGTTTTGCAGTAACGACTGTAAAGTAGTACTATATGAAATAAAAGCGCAATCATATGATAATTGAAGAGCTTTGCCAATTGCATAAACCAACGCTGGTGGTATGCATAAATTAGCTTAGTTTATGTAGTTTATGCATATGCATAATTTTACGAGGCTAGATTCAAGCCTCCTCTACGACGATCACCAATGATGTGTTTGTGTTAACAATGTAAGTACGCCTGGATACTCCAAATGGTGTCTACGGTGCCTTAAGTCCGCGGACCTACATACGGTAGATCGACCCGCATCTGTGACTTTCACAATTCGGACGACGTACTTTGTTCAAATTTGAACGTTAGAACTTTGATAACGTTACTCGTTGTCGTGTGGTCGTTTTTGACATTAGAATAAAAAATGCCTGGTCCATGAACTAAGTGAGTTGGTGACAGCACCTCCAGCCTCCAGAGTAATCGCACAAGGGGTGACAAATACATTTCAACTACATATAGAGTTGCACTGACCCTCCGACGTTAGTACTCCGCATTCGTCGTCTACCTTTGCATCATGTAATTAAATTTGAGTAATTTAATAAAATATTCCAGTTGTTGAATTGATTAGAGATTAGATTGAATTGCATGATTGTATTCGCGTTTTATATTTCATGGTGGTGCTGATCAACGACACATACCGTAGTATGCCGCAGGCGCGCATGCAAACCCGTTTCTCATGTCTACTTTTCCCGTAAGGGCTTGCCTTACCAACATTACAATTTGCGATATCCTTTTTGTTGAACTTCAATCGCAATAGGGGAATTCAACTCGATCATCCCCAGATTTGACGAAACTGAACGTATACTGCCAGTATGTCATTTGACTACCGGTAGTCACCCTAACCAAGAAATTCCAAATTACCTTGTTTCAGACACTTGAAGCTAGAAAGCGTACAAGGTCATCCTCTAAAATTTGGAACGAGTTTTCAAGCTTCTAATGATTCATTCATTACAGTACTCTCATCCACCAAAAAACTACCCAACTCAGGTAGTGATTCATTATTTGATCATCCATGATGATGACATGTCTCCACCGCCATGTTGCTGGTGGTATCCTTGTGGCTGCCGTACTGGCCGCCACGGCACATGCCAACGAAGTGTATGACGTGGTCATCATTGGCAGCGGCCCTGGCGGTCTCGTGGCTGCCGAATACTTGACGCGAGACCCATCTGTGTCGGTGCTGGTGCTGGAAGCCGGCGTGAGCTCACTCAAAGCCACCGGAGGCGACAACATCCCCGACTACATTCGATCAGAAGGGTGGACAGTGTTTGACATTCCTGGCGAGTACTCGAGCGTGGCCTTCCCGAGCGACAACAACGGCCGCTACCGCATCGACTGGGTCACGTCTCCAGGCCCGCTGTACCTTGGTAAAGTCGTGGGGGGTTCGTCATCCATGAATGGCATGTTGTACTTTCACACGGCCGACTCGTATGTGGACGAATCGAAATGGCCGTACGACGCCGCGACCGTCAATGCCAACTACGACGCGATCGAAACGAGCTTTAGCTCGACTAACCTGCCGTCCACCGACGGCAAGTGGTACCTCCAAGAAGCATACAACCTCCTTCGCGACGGGCTACGGTCCCAAGGCGGGTACCGCGAAGTGGACATCAACGCGCAGCGCAACGCCAAGTCGAAATCGTTTGGCCACCCTCCGTTTACGATCAAAAACGGTCTGCGGGACTCCCCTGCCAAGACGTTCTACGGGGCAGCGTCCACCCGCGCCAACTTTAAGCTTGTGAGCTCAGCGTTGGCATTGCGCATTGCCCAGTCACAGGGCAAGGCGACGGGGGTCGTGTACTCGTTCAACGGCCAGTTGGTCACAGCTACATTGAGCGGTCGTGGCAGTGTCATCGTTGCTGCCGGCGCCGTGAGCACCCCCAAGGTCCTCATTCAAAGCGGAATTGGGCCACAGTCCCAGCTCAACTTGCTCGCGTCGAACGCCAACTTTCCAGGGATCACAACCAACTCGACCAACTGGGTAGTCAACAACAACGTTGGCAACCATCTCTTTGACACGATCCAAGTGCTAACCACATTCAAGCATCCCACCATGAAAGTGTTCAACCACGGGAGCCGCCCCCAGGCCGCGATCGACCAGTATGTCACCCAGAACCACACGGGGCCGTGGGCTAGCCCGGACCCAGTGCTCGTCGGGTACGAATACTCCTCGGGTGGCAACCAGTTTCAAATCACGGGATTCTGCCACGGCTTTAACTTTGGCAGCAACGACTTGACTGAATTCGGCGTGGCAGTGTACTTGAACAACCCGCGGTCCCGCACCAAGTGCGAGTTCAAGGAGGATGGCACGTACCACTTCAACCTCGACAGCAACTTGTACACGAACGCCGACGACGTCGCAGCCATGGATCAATTCTCGTCCAAACTGCAAATGTACATGGAGCAGGCGGGGTCGACGTTTGTCCAACGCAGGGGCAAAGATGGGGCGAATCACTACGGCGGGACCTGCATTCCGTCCAACGACGTCTCCGACGCCACGCGCTGCGCTGACGGAACGTTCAAAGTGCTGGGCACGTCCAACATCTTTGTCGGGGATGCCAGTTTAATGCGGGAAGGAACTGTCAACCCATATGGGTTTACAATGCAAATCGGGCGGCAAGCCGGGCTCAACGTCCACAAGTTTCTCTCGTCATCTGTCCCGCCACCAACTTGCTCGGCTATTGAAGAAAACACAGACTACTTTGGCAACAACGTTGGGTCCTCGAAGCGGTCCACCGCGGCGGAATGCTGCCGCGACTGCGCAGCCCATCCAAGTTGCAAGCTGTACGTGTGGTTTGAAGGTACGTGTTGGCTCAAGAGTGTAGCTGGGCCCAAGTCCTCCCAGCCCGGTCGCCGGGCTGCTGTCCTGCAGACAACCTCCACTCCTCCTCCTCCTACTTGCTCGGCTATCGAAGACAGCACCGACTACACCGGCACAGACATTGGTGCCGTGCCACGCAATTCGGCAGACCTCTGCTGCGCCGACTGCCTAGCCAAAGCTGGGTGCACCGTGTTTGTATGGTACCAGGGCTGGTGCTACTTAAAGGCGACTACGGGAACCAAAGTACCCAATGCTACTGGTCGTCGTGCGGGGCTCATCGTCACGACCAAACCCCCCACGACCTGCTCGTCGATTGAAAACGATGTGGACTACTATGGCAACGACATTGGGCGCACCCAACGCTCGACCGCCGAAAGCTGCTGCGACGACTGCAAGAACTTTCCCGGCTGCAAGTTGTTTACGTTTGCGTGGGGGACTTGCTGGCTCAAGAACGTCAAGGGCGCGGCGGTGGCAGCCCCGGGGGCTCGAGCTGGCTTTGTTGACTCGAACGCTGCGTAATTGAGGAAATGCTGGTCCCATTAGAAATAATATTATTCGACCTTGCCAACCATCTAGACCACGACGTCCGACACTACAGAATCCATTTATTCGTCAGTCTAGGCTAACCACCACGTACCCAAGACAGTACGTGCTACTTGAAGGGTGAGTGCGGATCGACGAAGAGCAGCGCGAGGGTCACGCCGGCGCGAGTCCACAAGTGCTCGGCGTTGGAAAATGGAGTTGATTACTAGTACTTTGCGAATGACCTGGTGGTGGTGGCGGCCCCCGGCCGTAAGCAACTGTGCGCTGTGTCGGCACTCCTGTGGCTGGCTGCAAAGCGTTCACGTAGGCCTACGCCGTGCTAACGTTAGCTCAAGAGCGGCAGAACATCCACCACACACAACCCGAACGCCATCTTAGCCTCCATCGTGGCGACCAGCCCCTAATATTCCGCGACCAGCCCCTATTGAATGGATTTGGAAGTTCAGTTTGGTAACAGTAAATTGACACGTAGTATAGATAAAATGGCCTCTGCGACAAATATATCCGACAACTTTCTGAAGCCTATTGCCTTTCATTGGCGGATGTCTCTTCCATGTCAATACAACGATCAAGTAAAGTATCTTGGTTTTTTCGAATCTATCGACATACAGAGAGAGTTCTGTTTGCTGGCGGGGGCTAAAGGTACAGTACACTGTACACGTACTATTATAGTACGTTCAATATTACGTGGAGGGATTACTTGGTTACTTTGCGCAACACAACCCACTCATCAGGCATGCTTACCTCGTTCCTTGCTCACCAACGACACCGAAGTACAGTAAACACTCCGTGGACATCGTAGCGAGAGTGACCATTCACTGTAAAGAACCTTACCGCTGGAGTACATGTGCACTTCTAGATTTACATTGATAGCTCAATGGTGCACGACTTTGCCACCATAGAATAAGTTTGTGAGCTCGTAATTACTTCTCATCGTCTCAATCGACTCTGTGATGCGTGTTTTGTGATACCTGTGAGGTCGCTCGCAACAATATAAGTGATCTTAGTAGTTGTAGTATTGAAAACATGATTATTTAGTGTTGTGGTGGAAGGGGGCACACATTGAAGGGAGGTCGCAGTTAGTGTTATAAGCATCCCCACTGTGCAGATGCTAGCAGTGGGGATGCTTATAAACACTGTGTGCTAACAAGTACGGTGGTTCACGTTGCGAAAGTACGTGGATATGCAGTGCTGGAGAACGTGGTTAGTGTCGTTTGTAGAATGAGGGGCAATTGGAATCACTACTGGAGGTAAGGTGGTGTTGGCGTAGCTACAGTAATGTTCAATCAGGACCTACCTAAGCGCAACCATTACTCTTAGCCTCATTCGTACGTTTTAAAAGTCGCAAACGTTATTGTGTGGAATGGGCTACAAAAGGGATCCCACCATTGGTCCCCATGCATCATGGTGGGGCGCCAGCTGACTGCCACCGACCACAACAGTACAGTACTCCTGCTGGTTCGTGCCGTTTTACTTATGCTGATCGACACCGTTTCGTGTGCAATGTCGGCTCGGCAGTATTTCAATAAATAAAAAGCCGTACATGTTAAATGTTAGTGATATGTTGCTGCTGCGACAACCGCCTCGTCCAATCGGATTGTCGCAAAAAATACTGACCAATCTGTGAATTCAATCATTTGTCGGTCATCCAATCACGGGGCCGAATTTTGTCGGTTTTGTGTCGTGTCTGATATGTCCATAAAAATATACGGATAAAACAACACCTTTTTTCGGTTAATTTCGGTTAATTTCAGGACCTCACCATACTTTTTCGCGAAATGAACGAACGAAGTGGAACCGCCGCGATGCTTGTTCATCGCGGCGGTTCCACTTCGTTCGTTGTATATTCGTTATATTTCGCCTGCAACCAAGTACTGTAGGTTGTAGTATATTTCAGCGATGTTCCTTATATTTCACTGTGTATGCGCTCAATTCAGCGAGTGGCTCAATATATTTCAAGGTGCAATCGATATATTTCAATAAAAAATGTAAATCAATCTGACTTTCGACGTAAAATGCAATTGTTGGTCGATCAGGCTCCAACTTCCATGTTCTCCGCGGCCTTGGAAGTATTCGAGCCGCAAAAAGCAATGGTGCATGCGATTCACGTCTACATCTGTAAATGTATAAGTTAAATTTTCATCGACGATCCATACCTGCAATGACTTCGTCGGCGATGTGCTCAAGGTAAGCCATACGAAACTCGTTTCGAGTTTATCCGTCAGGACGAGCGAGGTCCCATAAACGCAGCAGGGCACTCGCGCAGCAACGTCTTGATGTGGCTCTTCATATTGTGATCTTTGGTCCACAATGAAGAGCCACAGCAAGACGTCGAAAGTCAGATTGATATATCGCTTGCACCTTGAAATATATTGAGCCACTCGCTGAATTGAGCGCATACACAGTGAAATATAAGGAACATCGCTTGAAATATACTGCAACCTACTTGGTTGTAGGCGAAATATAACGAATATATGTACAATGAACGAAGTGGAACCGCCGCGAATTGCTTGTTCATTTGGCGAAAAAGTATGGTGAGGTCCTGAAATTAACCGAAAAAAGGTGAAGTATCTAACTCCAGTACGGTACTATCCAACAAACCTGTAATATATGAGTAAGCAAAACACCGAATTCCCAGCTTCTCATTGGTACAAATTTCGTAGAAATTGGATAAATGAGTCAAATTTTGAGATGAGTCGAAGTTGAAAAGTGGGAGTAATTTGGGACGGAGTAGTATATATTAATACTAGCAACATAACGTAAATTGCCAATTTACGACATAACGTAGGGCACCAATCATCGGCAAAGAGACCAGTCATCGGCAAAGACACCAGTCATCGGCACTGTTGTAAGCCAATAAAAATGCCTGAATACCTTTTATTGGTCAAAATGTAGTTCTTCAAGAACTAGTGTCCCTTATAAATTAGAGGTTGGAACAGTCAATTCAGCATCCGCGAACTAGAGTGTGGAGGATTCAATGCATTACACAAGTCTAAAACGTGTGCCGATGACTGGTGCCCTACGAAAAACGCTACTTTTGAAAATCCTTACTGCACGTGTTTACTATTTAAATTGATATCCTTTGAACCTCAATTCATGAGCTGAATCTTGCGGTTATTTTGATAGTAGGGCCACTCGACTGGGGCTCGAAGGAGTTTGTGAACAACTGCATTAGCAACAACTTCAATGACACACTAATTCGCACAAGGAGTTATGATGGATAGTACATATACGAAGTACTTATCGACCTTATCAATGAAACTATACACATCTAACACATCTACTAGGGGCTATGCGTCGCATAGCCGACACCACTGAATCTCGCCAGCCTGTCGTCCCCGACACCGCGATCACGTTGATGTACTGTACAGTCACCTTGCGAGCTAGCATTGCCACAGTTGGGACGTGTTGCCGATGGTAAACTCACGAATAATGCAGTAGACTGCAGCACGCCGACGTTGGTGTGCCCAATAAAGCGAGGGGTCAACCACGCCATTGTACTGTACTGACACTCACGTAGCTTCGTCATGGCGTCTTTAACTGTACCATTTCTAGATTCCTCGTTGGAAATTCAAGCCATTGCAACGTCCCTGGAGTGACAGAACTTCTGTACCCACGACTCCATGGTACACAGCAAGAACTGTGGCCAGGCCACTTGCAGCCTCTGCACGCAACACACGTGGCACCAGGAGCTGCGCCGTGTCCTCACGGTTCATTTCCTCACCTTGTCAGGACATGAACCGTGAGGAAGGGTGCGTATCCATGTTGCAGCCTCTGCACAATACATGTGGCACCCGGAGCCACGCCGTGTCCTCAGGGTTCATGTCCTGACTTTATCAAAGGCTTCTATAAAAACCAACATACGACATTTGGTCTTTGTATTGAAAATGAAGAGTCATCTACCAATGAAAGCCTACGAAGTATTGAACTTTTAACCAATAAGACTAATGTCCGATAAAATTGTCATATTCGACAAGTTATCCATACTAGTACTACAAGTACTACATAATACAGAATTCGTAGGTTTTTGGCAAGGTGAGCCACCTTACGAATTCTTTTTGTGCACTAAAATGTCAAATGTTTGAAGCACTCCACCAAAAAAT
This sequence comes from Aphanomyces astaci, assembly GCF_000520075.1. Classification (NCBI taxonomy): domain Eukaryota; phylum Oomycota; class Saprolegniomycetes; order Saprolegniales; family Verrucalvaceae; genus Aphanomyces; species Aphanomyces astaci. Next base: position 92,988 of record NW_009798284.1, read on the forward strand.
GTCCCTCGAATAAAAAAACTAAGGGTAGCTTTAATATTAATAGTATCAGTATTAACAGTTACTAGTCATATAATAGTAGTATTAAACTACTAGTATGTAATACGTAGGCTTTCCCAAAATCCATCCAATCAGAAGTTCCCAAAGTGGAGTGGAACATAAGCATGTTAGCCGCCTTCCGTCGGTGCAGCTTCGGGCGAGGCTTCGCTTCGTCGGCGATTCCTCTGCATCTACAGCAGGTGGTGGTCAAGATGGCCGTGGATGCCTTCGACGACAAGGTCTCCAAGTACACGACCTTGCCCGCGCAGTTCAAAGTCCCTCCGTCGCCCGACTTGCCGCTGTCGATGCACGGGTCATGGGTCAACATTTCTACGTTCCGGGAAGCGTATCGCAAACAAAAGCTGGCGCCAGAAGTCGTGGAAGCGCTGAACAAAGTCGGGTTCATTTGGGACGTGCGGCAGCACAAGTGGGAGATGACAGTGCAAGGGTTGCGAACGTACTCGAATCTGCACAACCACGTGATCATCCCACGGACGTTCGTGGTACCACACGGCGACGAACGCTGGCCCAAAGAGAGCTGGAACTGGAAACTCGGCCGTGTGGTGGACAATCTGCGGCAGGACAAGGACAAGTTGGCCCAGGATCGCATTGCCACGCTCGACAGCCTCGGGTTTGTGTGGAGTGTTCACGCGCAAGAGTGGCAGCACAGCATCGACCTGCTGGCGACGTACACAGCTATTTACGGCCACGCCAATGTCCCGTACTCGTACGTGGTTCCATGCACGGACGAGTGGCCAGCATCTGGCCATGGTATGCGCCTCGGGGTGTGGGTGCAGAACATTCGGAATCGGGCGGCGTCCTACTCCAAGGCTCGAGTGGCCGCGCTGAATGAGCTTGGGTTTGTGTGGGGGGTGCACGACGAAAACTGGCAAGTGAACATCCACGCCTTGCGCACGTACAAAATGTTACATGGACACGTGAACGTGCCCAAGCGGTTCGTCACGACGGACGAATGGCCTCAAATGCTCCGCGGGCTGCACCTAGGTGCATTTGTGCACAACTCGCGATCGCGGATGGCGGCACTCGATCCACGCCACGACGAGTTGATGGCACTGGGCGTCGATTTCAAAAATCGACACGACTAGGATATTTTTACTACTGAGCCGTGTTTGAGACCAATTGAAGGATATGGCGATAGGATCGGACACTATTTGCTTTTTTCAGACAGAAACGTGATCACACAGAAACACTACTTTTTACCACTCTCAGTCTGAACAAAGGCAAAGTCACTGTCGAGTTATTGGACAATCCGTCACAATGCGGCTGTACAAAGTACATAACGTTACAGTACTGTAGTTACCCAAAATTTGGGATTCGCCAAATCTGTCGATCGATTCTTTGTCCTGTGTGAAGTACTGGCTAATCCAGATCTAAAACCATGCTTTAATAAAATGGTGGAGGTGCACGGTTTTATCTTATTCAACTTGTTTTACAGTGATCAGCATCGACATGCCTTGGACATGCCAACAATGCCGCCGCGCCACCCATGGGAGGTCAGCCGGGCAACATGATGACGGGGGGCCAACCCGGCAGCATGGGCAACATGATGATGGGCAACAACGGCCAAGGCAGTGACATCTCCGGTGCAATGGGGGGAGGTCCTTCCTTAGGTGCAATGTCCGCCGGCAACGGAATGGGCAATGGAATGGGTAACGGAATGGCCAACGGAATGGGCAATGGTGGGAACCAAGAACTCGACATCAACGTCACAGTCTCGACTGTTCCCCCCAAAACCAATGCCACGAACGGCACAGCGACGGCCCCAGCCACAACGACTCTAGCTGCTACGACGGCGACACCGGCAACGACGACCGTGCGCAGTGGTGCGTCGACGGTAACTGGTGCGGCAACAGTAGTGCTTATGATTGTAGCGGCATGTGGACTGGTGACGAGTAGTTCAAGCCCCTAGACACTCTAAGACATTAAGCACAGTTTCTAGTGCCGCATGAGGGTAAATTTGTGGACTGTATCGCTCAAACTTCCCTCCTTACTGTGAAAACAGTATGGATTGTAGAGGAAAATGTTGACGGCTTATTATTCGTTGCTTTGTAACTGCGAACAAAAGGACCTCAAGGGAGCTTCGGTATTGCCATACCTTGGCCATGATGAGAGGCTGACCTATTGTTGTTCTGGCAACACGTAAGTTAAGCCCTAGCTTTGAAAAAAGGACGTCAATTTTCACAGCCATCCGCATTTCCAGTGTCACCCTAGGTCAAGGGCTGGCTGCTAACCCACCCCCAGGGTGTGCATCGACTGCGACTACATGTGACCCAGTTCCGGGTAAAACTCATTGGAGCACATTATTGGTGAGATAGTCTTGATCAGGTCGACCACCTGGACTAGATGGTAGTTGCTGTGATAATACCACAGAGGCCACAATACTCCATTCATAGCAAGCGTGAAGGCATAAGAGCCAGCCTTAACCCCAAATCCGACAGCCCACCAAAGAATATCTGACCCGTTTTCGGCGATGGACAGTTTTTGGCGATGCTAGTCAGTGTCACCACCGCTACTTGCAGTCTTGGTCGGGTGACTTATTATTCGATTTGCATTCGCCAAGCATGTTCAAATTTGCCACTTGCATCGTCGTTTCAATGGCGGCATCCATCACCACAGCTCAAATGCAGGGTCTTAACGGTGGTGGTCTCAACGGAATGCAAGGTGGTCTCGGCGGTGATCAGATGCAAGGGCCCATGGGTATGGACCAGTCCAACCAGTTTGGTGGTCAATTTGGTGGCAACGTGGGACAACTTAACCAACTTGGCAACAACATAGGGGGTCTTGGCGGGGCTGGACCCACGGGGGGCATGACGAATGGCTTGAATACTGCCAATACCAACC